>NC_021166.2:56636155-56641156 GCF_000331145.2 Cicer arietinum | reverse complement strand
ACAAAAACAAATCCATGATGATTACTTGGGATGATAGTGACGAGTCATCTTCTGAGCAAGAAAAGGATGAAGAAGCCAACCTATGTCTTATGGCAAAATCAGAAACTGAAAAAGTAAGTATTTCAGAACTATGTCCTTCTTGTGAACAATTAGAAATTGAATTTGACAATCTTTTAAATGACTCAAATACTTTATCTCATAAATGTGGTTTTCTCAAAAATCAACTTTATGAAATAAAGAAACTCAATGAGGAACTTCAAGCAAAGAATGAGAAATATGAAAAAATCATTCTAGATCTGCAGTTATCTCATGAGAAATTATCTGAGCAGCAAGCACTTTTAAATAAAAAGAATGTCAGAATTCATCCTCTGGAAGAGGACACAGAAAAGGAGATTTTAAAAGTAGAAGTTGAAGAACTAAAAAATGACATTACCAATTTTGTTAAATCTACTGAAACTTTTCAAAAGATAATGGGATCTCAATCTGGAATTTTTGACAAAGCTGGTATTGGTTTTAAAAGTTTTCAAAAACAAAAATTGTATGAAAATTTTTTCTTGCCCAAAAAACAAGAGGATATGCCAAAATGTACTTTTTGCAAAAAACTTGGGCACACTTTCAAAATCTGCCACGCTAAGAAGAAAGCTGAAAATATAAAGAAAGGTTGTTCATTTTGTGGTAAACATGGGCACCATGATTCTATTTGTTATCACAAAAGAAAAATCCTCATAAGAGGAAAAACTAACCAACAAGGACCCAATGCTATATGGGTACCTAAGTTACTTTTAAAACCTAACACAGGTTCATCCTATGATCAACAAAAGAAGGCCTTGGTACTTGGACAGTGGTTGCTCAAGGCATATGACGGGAGATAAGCACTGCTTTATTTCCTTAGAAATAAAGGATGGAGGATCAGTCACATTTGGTAACAATGATAAAGCTCAAATAAAAGGTACAGGTATTATTGGTAAAAATAATTCTGCTAAAATTGAAAATGTTCAGTATGTTGATGGTCTAAAACATAACTTGCTAAGTATTAGTCAATTATGTGATAGTGGTTTTGAGGTTATTTTTAAGCCTACTCTTTGTGAGGTCAAACATTAATCCTCGGGTAGAGTTTTCTTCTCCGGTTTTAGAAAAAAGAATTTATATGTACTTTATCTGGATGATTTACCCACTGAATCTTGTTTTGTATCCATTGATAAAGATAAATGGATTTGGCACAAAAGAGTTGGTCACACAAGCTTAAAAACTATTTCTAATTTATCAAAATTAGAATTAGTTAAAGGTCTTCCAAAAATCAATTTTGAGAAAGACAAAGTTTGTGAAGCTTGTGTTAAAGGAAAACAAGTTAAAAGTAGCTTCCACTCAAAAAATATTGTTTCAACAAAACATCCACTTGAACTTATTCATATTGACCTTTTTGGTCCCATAAAGACTCCAAGTCTTAGTGGCAAAAGATATGGCTTTGTTATTGTTGATGACTTCTCTCGTTTTACTTGGGTCTTATTTTTGAAACATAAAGATGAAGCCTTTGAGGCATTTCACCATTTTTGCAAAAAGGTTCAAAACGAAAATGGTTCAAAAATTATTTCTGTGAGAAGTGACCATGGGAGTGAATTTGAAAATAAATCTTTTAAAAATCTTTGTAATGAAAATGGTATCTCTCACAACTTTTCTTGTCCAAGAATTCCCCAACAAAATGGGGTTGTTGAAAGGAAAAATAGAACTTTACAAGAAATGGCTAGAACTATTTTAAATGAAGCCAATATTGAAAAATATTTTTGGGCTGAAGCCATTAACACTGCTTGTTATGTTTCTAATCGTGCATCCATTAGAAAAATTTTAAACAAAACTCCATATGAACTACGGAAAGGGAGAAAACCAAATATTTCCTATTTTCATATTTTTGGGTGTTATTGCTACATTCTCAATAATAAAGAGAATTTGGGAAAGTTTGATCCAAAATCTGATAAAGGAATTTTTCTAGGATACTCCACAACGTCAAAAGGTTATAGAATATATAATCTTAGGACTCAAACTGTGGAGGAATCCATGCATGTTATTTTTAATGAGTTTGATGACTTGTGTTTAGAAAAAGTGGACAAAAATGAAGAAGATGAACCTTCATCCTCTCGGGTACCCGATCCTCATGATGAGGATGCGTCTGACCCAACCTCACAGCAACCTCCAAGAGGATGGAGAACTGTCACACATCATCCTCCAGATCTAATCATTGGGAATACTGAAGATGAGGTTAGAACCAGAAATTCTCTAAGAGAAAACACTACCAACATGGCCATGATATCACAAGTTGAACTCAAAACGATTGATCAAGCTATTGGTGATAAGTCATGGGTTGAAGCAATGATGGAAGAACTCTCACAATTTGAAAGAAACAAGGTATGGAATCTTGTACCCCATCCTCCGGATAAATCTATTATTGGGACTAAATGGATATTTAGAAACAAATTAAATGAGGATGGAGAAGTCATTAGAAATAAAGCAAGACTAGTGGCACAAGGGTACAATCAACAAGAAGGAATTGATTATGATGAAACGTTTGCACCCGTAGCAAGACTTGAAGCAATAAGAATCCTCTTAGCTTATGCTACTCATAAAGGTATAAAACTATTTCAAATGGATGTCAAAAGTGCCTTTTTGAATGGGTTCTTAAATGAAGAAGTGTATGTTCGTCAACCTCCTGGTTTTGAAGATTTGAAGAAGCCGAATCATGTGTTCAAACTCTCAAAAGCTCTTTACGGATTAAAGCAAGCTCCTCGAGCTTGGTATGAGAGGTTAAGCTCTTTTCTAAAAGAGAATGGATTTATTAGGGGTCAAATTGATACAACTCTTTTCAAGAAGACTCATGAGAAAGATTTATTGATTGTTCAAATTTATGTCGATGACATAATATTTGGATCAACAAATGAAGTAATGTGCAAAGATTTCTCCAATCTCATGCAAAGTGAGTTTGAGATGAGTATGATGGGAGAATTAAAATTCTTCCTTGGTTTGCAAATCAAACAAAGAGATGATGGCATCTTCATATCTCAAGAAAAATACACCAAGGATCTACTCAACAAATACAAAATGAGTTCAGCCAAAAGTATGGGAACCCCTATGCATCCATCCTCCATACTTCACAAAGATGATGAAGGAACTCCAATATCTGAAAAAGAGTATAGAGGGATGATTGGATCCTTGCTATATTTAACTGCAAGTAGACCGGACATAGTCTTTGCTGTCGGTCTTTGTGCAAGATTTCAATCTTCTCCTAAAGAATCTCATCTTACTGCAGTAAAAAGAATTTTTAGATATCTTGTGGGCACTATTAATCTGGGAATTTGGTACAAAAAATGTTCAAATCTTGATCTCACTGCTTATTGTGATGCCGATTATGCTGGAGACAAAGTTGAAAGGAAGAGCACAAGCGGAGCTTGCCAACTTCTGGGTAAATCTCTAATAAGTTGGTCATGCAAAAAACAAAGTACTATTGCTCTTTCAACTACAGAGGCTGAATATGTTTCAGCTGCTCAATGTTGCTCACAACTTCTATGGATAAAGAATCAACTAGAAGATTACTCTTTAAGGTACACAAAAATTCCCATCCTCTGTGATAATACAAGTGCCATTAATCTTTCTAAAAATCCCATTCAACATTCAAGATCCAAGCATATTGAAATTAAACATCATTTTATAAGAGATCATGTTCAAAAGGGTGATATTGAATTAATTTTCATTGACACTGAAAATCAATTAGCTGATATTTTTACCAAACCTCTCCAAGAAGATCGGTTTAAATTCATCTTAGAAAAACTCTCCATCATAAATTTTCCCAAATTTGATTAAATAAATTCTGCTATTTTTTATTTTATTTAATTTTATTTTTTTAATTTTTCGTTATTTTTAATGCTATTTTTAATGTTATTTTTGGCTTTTATTATTTTAATGTTGTGTGGCAAATATATGACAAATCTGATCCCTAAAAATAAAGTCAAAAATTTAGATAGGTAGACTTAAGTACTTTTAGGTGAAACTTCCCTTGACAAATCAGTCAAGGACATGCGTTTGCCTTTTCCTTTTTATTCATTGGTCAATATGATGGCACTTGGTGGATACTTCTCATTCTTCCTTGCGCAGACTGCATTAAATGCAGTTCATCATGACAAATTTTCATCATGCCTCATCAAACGGTTCACGTTTTCCCTTTCCCTCTCTCACCCACGTTTCTGAATTTTCCTCTCTCTCTCCATCAAATCAATCAATCCGTTTTCTTTCTCCCACACACACGATTTCTCTCTCTCAGTAAACACATTCTCTCTCCGTCTTTAATTTCCTTCTCTTTCCAATTCAAATTCCTTCTCTCTCTCCACTTTAATTCTTTACGTTTTTTTTAACACACTCTCTCTCCACAATCAATTCTTTTTCTCTCTCTTCCATACGGTTCCCTCCCAAAGTCATCAGTTTTCATTTTTTCTTTCCTTCATCGTTCTTGTCCGTTTTCTTCCTCCCATCAACAATGGCTCGAATTAAAACTACTGCAAAGCGAAAAATGTCTCCTTTTGATCCAGAAACTGACTCAGACAACTACTCAAGTCCTGAATCCACACGACAAGGTTTAAAACAAAAGTCTGTATCTCCTCCTAGGGCACCTCCTAAACCGTCCGCTCAAAAGGCCAAAAAACCGTCAAAACCCTCTGCCTCCTCCATCAGACGATCTTCAAGAGTTCAATCTGGGGCTGTCCTTTCAAATAAGAAGGTTACTCAGGACTCAACTGTGCATGAGATTGATTCGGACGATTCCAAAGGTCATGCCTCTGCCAAATCGGTTCCTAAATCTTCCTCCAAACCGTCCACTCCAAAACGGCAGAAAACCAAATCATCTGAACCAAGAAAACCGACTCCAAAGAAATCTCATTCATCCAAACCGATTCCTGTCCCTCTCTTTAACTCCACAGAATCGGAGTTGAATTACACCTCAAAATGGTTTAACAAATCTGT
>NC_021166.2:56553343-56634173 GCF_000331145.2 Cicer arietinum | reverse complement strand
ATGAAATGAACATCACAAGAACTCTATAAATTGCAGCAAGCTGATCTTCAGAAAAATACAACACATTGCATTAAAAAAGATCATTGATCTTAAAGCTTTCAAGAAGCAACACATTATATCTTCATACTTTCTACAAATCCTACATTAGATCTTTGTTTATCTTTTGAGAAAGTATTTAGAATCAATCACTCTCTTATCACACTGTAATTTCCAAGTGAGGTACACTGGAAAATATTTGAAATCTGATTGTAAGCTTGGTGAAGCTTGAGAATACACAAGTTGTAATCATCCTCGGTCAGAGGTTGATCTGTTTGAAGAATAGTGAAATCTCACAAGGGTGTGAGGACTGGAAGTAGCCATCTTTGGGTGAACTAGTATAAAAACAGTGTGTGTCAATCTTATATTGCTTCTTAACTCTTTAACTCGTTTTGAATTTGAAAGTTTTGAAAACCCATCCTCGGGCTTGCCATCCTCAGCAAGATGATAGTTTTTAAAACACTTGAAAACTATTTTTAAAACAGTAAAATCCCTATTCAACCCCCCTTCTAGTGATATTTAGCTACATCAAAATATGCCACATAACTTTCACCATCTTACTAATCAGGCAATAAAAGATAATGAAGAAGCTTATGAATTTCCCCTAGAATCGTTAAAATTGGCAACAAAAAAAAAAGAAGGCAAGACATTATGTCCCATAAGGAATCAATAAAAGTGATTAATCGAAGGAAAGAAGAAAATAGAAAGGAAATTAAAGTCAACACTATCTTAAAGTAAGAAGTATATCATGAACTAATCAAAATTCTACACAAATAGAAAGATATTTTTGCCTCATCATATCAGGATATGTATGGATTGAATACTAGCATAGTGGAGCATAAATTTCCCTTAAAACCCGGTTCTTCTTCGGTCATACAAGAATTAAGGAGAATAAAGCCCGGTATGTCATTAAAAATCAGGGAAGAAGTAAAAATAATTTGACATTGGGTTCCTCACTGTGGCAAATTATCCCCAATGGATAGCCAATATTGTACTGGTGCTGGAAAAAGATGGCAAAGTTCGAATGTGTGTCAACTATAGGGACCTTAACAAAGCCAATCCTAAAGATGATTTCTCGCTACCTCACATCTACATTTTGGATGATAATATGGCTCACCATTCACTTTTTCTCCTTTACTGATGGTTGCTCAGGATATAATCAAATCAAGATGGCAGTCGAAGATATGAAAAAAAAAAAAAAAAAAAAAAAAAAAAAAAACTTTCATCACCCCTAAGGGAACATTGTGTTACAAGGTAAAGAATGTTGGGACAACCTACCATAGAGTTGTGGTAACTTTATTCCATGACATGATACGTAAAGAGATAGAAGTTTATGTAGATGACATGATTGCTAAGTCACAAACAAAAGAAAAACATGTGATTGATATAAAGAAACTCTTTGAAAGATTCTGAAAGTTCAAGCTAAAACTTAACCCCTTCAAATGCACTTTAGACGTATGGTTGGATAAATTGTTAGAATTTTTGGTTAGTCAGAAAAGAATAGAGGTTGACCCATATAAAGTTCGAGCCATTTTGGAAATATCTCTGCAAGGTACAAAGAGAGAGATTCACGGTTTTCTTGGGAGACTAAATTATATTTCAAGATTTATATCACAGTTTACCAAGGTGTCACCTATCACGGGTCAACACAATTTACCAAAATGAAATGCATGAGCATACACAGACTCCATCCACAACAATCGTTAAGCAAATGCAGATATTAAAAGATTCCCCATTTTTAATACCCATTTAACTTAAACGACTTTCACAACAAACATTAAGTAACCAAGACATTAAGAGATTCCCCATTCTTAACGCCCAGTTAACTTAAACGATTTTCAAAACAACATTAAATAAATAAGTCATTAAGAGATTCCCCATTCTTAATACCGATTTATCTTAATGATTTTCAAAACAAAACGTTAAGCAAACAGACATATTAAGAGATTCCCCATTCTTAATACCGATTTATCTTAATGATTTTCAAAACAAAACGTTAAGCAAACAGACATATTAAGAGATTCCCCATTCTTAATACTCATTTATCGGAACAATTTTCAAAAACGATAGTTAAGTAACCGAGACATTAAGAGATTCCCCATTCTCAACGCCCAGTTAACTTAAACATTTTCCTCAAATGCACATTAAGTAAACCGAGGTATTAAAAGATTCCCCATTTTTAATACTCGTTTAACTCTAATGGTTTTCAAATTCCACAGAAACAAATTCAAACATACTTTCACATGAGCATCTTTCCCTTCTAACTCTTCGCGAAAAGAAGCTTGGATCTAGAAGAAACGGAGGGGTTTGTGTTTGGATCTCAAATACCGTTTTTCTTCGTTTTCGAATCAAAGAGGAAGAGTGGAGTTGCGAAATCCTTGTTCTAACTCTCACCCAACCTTGGGTTACTAGTTTTGAAGGAAAGAAAGCGACGAAAATGAAAACGGGAGAAAGGAGGGAATTTGGCCGCGGGTCAGAGGAAGAAGACGATGGAATTTTTCGATTTTCCTTCCTTTCTTTTTCTTTCCTTTGTTTTTCCTTTCTTCCTTTTTCCTTCCTTCCTTTTATACTATTTTCTTTTCCTTTTCCTTCCTTCTAGTTTTCCTTTCTTTTTCCCTCCAAACAAACATATATAGATAATAAATATAACTTAACAAATATCTCCAAATATCCAGATATTTGTTAAATTACCGTTTCACCCGAAACGTATTAAATTATCCGTAAGGGATTCATCGCAGTTAATTTCAATTTAATTATCGACGAGAAATTCTAATTGGCATCAAAATATCTTTTTGATTATAAAACTCCAAAATATTATTAACTTTGGCTTAAAAGCCTCCGAGCCAAAATCCAAAATACACCAAAAATACATAAATAGTACTTTAAAATTATGGGTTTTACAACCCGCATGTTGAAGCCGAAAATAAATAAAAATAAATGAAATTGAAAAGAAATGAATTGATGGTCATAAAAATCGATGCAATGATGATCAAAATAAATGATAAAAAAAAAAAAACCAAAAAGAAATTGATTGATGGTCATAAAAATCAAAATAATGGTGATCAATTGATTAGAAAAGAAAACCGAAGAAATGAATCAATGACAATAAGAATCGGTATAATTGTAGCTAATTAAAAGAAAAGAAACCGAAAAAAATAGATTAATGGTAATCAATTGACAATTATTCTTTTGTATTTTGAAATCTATACCCAAAATACTATAAATAGTCTGCCACAAGAAGACAAGACAAAGAGGAGCAGAATTGGAAACACAAATTGAGAGCACAAAAAAAAAATAGAGAGATTAATTAGAAAAAGAGAAGAAGATAATCTGATCTTGAAATAATCAGTCTAGTAAAGTATCATTTTCTTATTCTTTTCTCTATTATGCTTACTAGTATTTTTTCTTTTTGTATTTTTTTTAAATCTATATATATATATATATTTTCTCTTTTTTTTTTTGTTTATAAAAAATAAACTCATATGTTAAGCTTTCATTTTATTTTTTAAATTGTTTAATCTTAAAATTGTTTTCTTTGCAATATAAAATTAAAAAAAATGTAATTAATTGATGTCTATAGATCAAGAAAATAAATTTCATCATATTGTAATGTAATAGAAAATTCATAATACATCTTTATCAAATAAAAAAAATTATAACAGATAAATGTTTTTACCCTTAAGATTAGAATTAATAGTTGTCGCCGCCGGATGAAATTCATCCTCGCTCGCTGCAATTGTTTTCTTTGTAATATAAAATAATAAATAAAAAAACGTAACTAATTGATGTCTATAGATCAAGAAAACAAATTTCGTCATATTGTAATGTAATATAGAAACTTCATAATACGTCTTTATCAAATAAATAAAAAATTATAATTACCCTTAAGATTAGAATTAATGGTTGTCGCCGCCGGATGAAATTCATCCTCGCTCGCTGCACCATATTATTCACTTTCAATCGTTAGTGGCCTTTGTGTCGCGACAGATCCGACAACGTACGAGCAAATAATTTAACAGATTATTTCACAGTCGTGTCCATCTGTCTCGTTCACATACCGCCACGTTACGTTTTTTCTTTAAATTAATTATTTTTTTCCTCTTTACTTTAAAACAGACAAATATTATCATTATTATTATCATATTTATCATCGCCATTATTATTATTACATTTTATTTTTATTTTTTAATACATATATAAAAAAAATTATAATAAAATCGGTTAACACACAAATATTTTCTACCTAAGAACTACGTGCGTTTTGATTTTCCTATTGCACATGGGGATACGTAGGAGCAAGGTCTTCCCCTTAATGTAAATAATTTAATTTTTCTACCTAAGAACTACGTGTGTTTTGTCTTTCATTAATGTAAATAATTTAATTTTTTATTATTCTTTTTGGGGTAAAAATAAATAAATAAATAGTTTGTATATAATTAATTATAGGGTAATCGTTTTAACGGACGTTGTAGGGTGATAATACTTCCCTACTCGTAATCGACTCCCGAATCCAAATTTTTGGTTCAAAAATATTATTTTAGGTTTTATCCAATTTTTCCTTTAATAAAAATAAAATTGGTGGCGACTCATTTTTCGCGGACAAACCGGACGTGACAAAAGAGCTTTGGTTGATTTTGGAATCTACGGTAAAGAAGAGAGAGACTATTTTGATAGGAAAGACAACCACTAAAAGAGAAAAGAGAAGAGTAACTATATTCCCGATTTTGTTAAATCAGTCTCATAAAACATCGATTGTGCATTCGTTAACCGTTGGATCGGGCTGATTTTTGGACAGCATGTTCGCAACATTCAGAGTCTTCAACGGTCTGATCGGTGAAACGACTTCTGGAGGGGGAGAAATTATGCTCGCACAACACTAGGTTATCCCTAATTTATTTTGTCTCAGTGATTGTGTTTGTCGTATTTTTCTGTCATTATTTGTTATGGCTGGTGCTAAGGATGATTCTCTTCATGCTGTTAGTGTTCACCTCAATGGAAAAAATTACTCTTATTGGAGTTGTGTGATGAAAAAAGTTTTGATTGGGAAAGATATGTAGGGTTTTGTTGATGAAACTTCTGTTAAGCCTACATATAAAAAAGATGAAACTCAATATGCAAAAGATCTGAAAACATGGAATGTTAGTAATTCAAAAATTATTACTCGAGTTAATAATTCTGTTGAGTTGTCTATAGGAGTGCAACTAGCAAAATATGATACTGCTAAAGAGATTTGGGATCACTTGAAACGTTTGTATGTTCAGTCTAACTTTGCAAAACGTTATCAGTTGGAAAGTGATATTAGAGCCCTTAAGCAGAACAATATGACCATTCAGGAATTCTATTCGGCAATGACTAATCTGTGGGATCAATTGGCTCTTATAAAAATTATTACTTGGATTAATAATTCTGTTGAGTTGTCTATAGGAGTACAACTAGCAAAATATGATACTGCTAAAGAGATTTGGGATCACTTGAAACGTTTGTATGTTCAGTCTAACTTTGCAAAACGTTATCAGTTGGAAAGTGATATTAGAGCCCTTAAGCAGAACAATATGACCATTCAGGAATTCTATTCGGCAATGACTAATCTGTGGGATCAATTGGCTCTTATAGAATCACCTGAGTTGAAAGTTGTCAAAGCATACATTGATCAAAGAGAGGAGCAACGTCTGGTTTGGTTTCTGATGGCTCTTCGTGATAATTTTGAGGGCATTCTTGGGGGTATTTTGGATCGTTCCCCTCTTCCTAATGTTGAATCAGTAGTTAGTGAATTATTGATAGAAGAAATCAGACTTAAGACTCATTCTGGTGTGTCAGATAAGGGAATTCTCTCAACTCCTCCATCTATTTTTGTTGCTCCTGTTCAAAAAGGAACATCTCAAGGGAGGGTTGGGCTTGGTAATGATGAATGTGCATTTTGCAAAGAAAAAGGTCATTAGAAAGCACATTGTCCGAAATTGGGGAGATCACATAAGAAGAATTTTAGGGGGTCATCGTCCAATGTTGTTGCTTCTGCTCCTCCTACCATTGGCTCTAGTTCTGGTTCTGTATACTCATCTGAGACTGCTTCTCAAATATTTGATATTGCAGAACAACTTCAAGGACTTCTTGCCACACAATCACATGCCATGTATGCCACCTCTTCTAAAGGTTTGAACTCATCTGGTATGTCAGGTATATCTTCTTCCATATGCATTCTTGATTCTGGAGCATCTCATCATATAACATACGATGATAAATATTTTGTGTCTGTGAAACCTACCTCGTCTGTGTCGGTTATGATTGTTGATGGCACTCATATGCCACTAGCAGGCATTGGTTCTGTCTCCACACCTAACATGTCTCTATTTAATATTTATTATATTTCTAATCTTACTTTGAATCTTGCTTCTGTTAGTCAAATATGTGATTTCGGTTATTCGGTTATGTTTTCTTCCACTTCTTGTTGTGTGCAGGATCCACATTCCGGGAGGCTGATTGGGACATGCCATAGACAGGGGGAATTTTATGCTTTGGATGACCTACAACTCCCAGATATTGCAGCCTCAACAACTATTGCTGATTTATTATCTAGTTTTCGCTTGAATTCCTTATCTTCTAGTTTTTATTTATGTTTCTGCTTCTAGATTAAAATATTTGGCTTTTTTTGGAGCCTTAGGAAAGTTACAAACCTGTGATATCTCATATTGTTGTGGTTGTAAACTTGCTAAATTTCCAGCTTTACCGTTTAGTAAAAGTGTTGTTTCATATGCGCCTTTTGATTTAGTTCACTCTGATGTTTGGGATCCATCACCGGTTTTCACCAAAGGTGGATCTAGATATTATGTTTCGTTTATTAATGATTACACTCGTTATTGTTGGGTTTATCTTACGAAAAATCGATTTGAATTTTTTGACATTTATCATATATTTCGTGCAATGGTCAAAACTCAACATAATTCTGTTATAAAGTGTTTTCATTGTGATTTAGGTGGTGAATATACCTCTAATAAATTTTTTGAGTTACTTGCTTATGATGACACCCTCCACCAAACATCTTGTATTGATACTCCTCAACAAAATGGAGTTTCTAAAAGGAAACACCATCATATTATAGAGATTGCTCGTTCCCTTTTGTTGTTCGCTTCAGTTCTTAGTGAGTTTTGGGGAGAAACAGTTCTTATTGTTCATTCTATTAATAGAATTCCATCCTCTATCATATCTGGTTTGTCTCCCTTTGAAAAATTGTATGCTTCTACCCCTGATTACTATCATTTGAATGTTTTTTGTTCTACTTGTTTTGTTCTTCGCCCTCAAGTAGAGTGTAGTAAGTTGTCTTCTCATTCAGTCATGTGTGTTTTTCTTGATTATGGGGATGGTCAAAAGGGTTATCGTTGTTATGATCCTCATGCAAGAAAACTTTTTGTATCTCGTAATGTTGTTTTTCTTGAGCACATCCCTTTTTACTCAGTTTCCTCTGATTCTCATATTACTAAGAGTTCTGAACTAACCCATGTTGATCTGTTTGGTCCTAATGATAGCGCTTCTAGTGATTGTAATGTTGAGAATTGCAGGACAAATACTACTACTCCACATGATGACATCCCTCTTGTCCCCCCGGTTGTCCAACCACCTCATGCGATTATTGATCGTCCTCGTTGCCCCTCTCGTCAACGTAAGTCTACTCAGTTACCTGATTTTGTCTATTTCACTTACTCAACTTCATTTGCTTCTTTCTTAACCTCTATTCACAGTTTGTCTGAGCCCTCTTCCTATAAAGAGGTTGTTCTTGATCCTCTTTGGCAGCAGGCTATGGCAGAAGAACTATCTGCATTGCACAAAACCAACACTTGGGAATTAGTACTTCTTCCTCATGGAAAACGTGCTATTGGGTTTCGTTGGATATACAAGATCAAAACTAAGTTTGATGGGTCAGTTGAGCGCAACAAAGTACGTCTTGTTGCTAAGGGTTTCTCTCAACAATATGGTATGTATTATGAAGAAACTTTTGCTCCTGTAGCCAAGATGACCATTATTCGTACTCTTATTGCAGTTGCGTCTATTCGTCAATGACATATTTCCCAAATGGATGTCAAAAATGCTTTTTTAAATGGTGAGCTTCATGAAGAAGTTTATATGGTCCCTCCACAAGGAGTTTCTCATAATCAAGGGGAAGTATGTAAGTTAAAAAAGGCTCTATATGATCTTAAACAGGCTCATCGAGTTTGGTTTGAGAAATTCTCTACTGTGATCACTTCTCTTGGTTTCCGCTCTAGTGAACATGATTCTGCATTGTTTATAAGGTCCACCACTTATGGTCGCATTATATTTTCTCTATATGTTGATGATATGATTATTACAGGTGATGATGTTAGTGGAATCAATGAGTTGAAATTGCAGTTTGCCAAACAGTTTGAGATGAAGGACTTGGGAACTCTTCGCTATTTCTTGGGGATTGAAGTTGCCTACTCTCCTAGAGGCTACCTTCTTTCTCAATCCAAGTACATTGCCAACATTCTTGATCAGGCTCGTCTTTCTGATACTAAAGCAACAAATACTCATCTTGAGTTGAATGTGAAATATGCTCCCTCGGATGGTGTTCCTTTATCAGATTCCACTTTGTATCGTACTTTGGTTGGCAGTTTAGTGTATCTTACGATTATCAGACCTGACATTGTTTATGTTGTTCATGTTGTTAGTTAGTTTGTTGTCTCTCCCACTACAGTACATTGGGCAACAGTTCTTCGAATTCTTCGCGTAACTCAATTTCAAAGTCTTCTCTTTCCATCATCATCCTCATTGGATTTACGAGCTTATTATGATGCTGATTGGACTGGTGACACCACTGATCGTAAACCCACCACAAGGTTTTGTATCTTTCTTGGAGACTCTCTTATTTCTTGGAAGAGTAAGAAATAGGACATTGTCTCTCGCTCCTCTACAAAAGTTGAGTATCGTGTTATGACATTCACTACCGCTGAAACAATTTGGTTGCGTTGGCTTTTGTCTGATATGAGTATCTCTCTTTCTGAGTCAACTCCAATGCACTGCGATAACAAGAGTGCTATTCAAATTGCTCACAACTCGGTCTTTCATGAACGCACCAAACACATTGAGATTGATTGTCATCTTACTCGTCATCATCTTCAGCATGGAACCATTACTCTATTGTTTGTCTCTTCTTCTTTACAAATTGCTGATTTGATCACAAAGATGCATTCCATTAAACGTTTCCGTTTTTTAGTTGACAAACTCTGATGCTCCATGTTAATGCATCATGAGTTTGAGGGGAGATGTTAGATAATGTTATTATATATTAGTAGTAAGGGTATTTTAGACTTTTCTATTCTCATGCATATATTCTATGTTATGAAACCCTAGAGTGGTTGTCTCTCTTCTTCTTCTTTTCATTGTTAACAGAGAATACATAATTATTTTTATTTGTTCATATAGAACAATTTTTTAACCGTTGCTATATATATGCTTCGTGATTCACAAAAAAGAAGCCAATTATTCGGATACTTAATTTATAATCTCAAGTAAAATTTATCGTTTTTATGTTTTTCATCTCAAACTATTTTTTTTAAGCATACAAATTTCAGAAGCTCTTTAGAAGTTCTCGTAATATTTATATCATCAACTTATTATAACAAATTTTGTAATTTCCATCTTTTTTTTTAAAAAGTGCATGGACGCATGATATTATTTTCATATCCGTAATTCAAAAAAAAAATCATTGAGAATAATAGTATACAAGCATTTAGATTGTTTAAGTATATAAAGAGACTTTATGGTTGAAAACATGTGCAAATGTACATGTCTAAACAAACGTGATAAATAAATATCATTTTCACTGGGATTGTTGGATTAAGTTTCAAAATTATCTATGTCACATTCTCTTTCATGTCACTGTGGTTTAATTACTACTAAATAAAGACAGAATGAGTAAAGTTGATTTGCAAAGATATTTTAGAAATAGTTGTATTTGAACTATGTTCATAAGTTTAAGAACAATTATATAACATATCCCAACATCAAGAAACTAACACATTACAAGTTTAGAAACTATGTTCATGAATCTCTGAATATCATCCCCTAGAGATTGAGGGATGTGAAAAATACTTATGTACTAAGGAAGATGTCATTTACTTTTAAACTCAATTTCTTTGAACTGGCATAATTCGATTTTACCATGATAATTTAGTCAATTCTAATTTATATCAATTATGTTCTTCATTAGTGTAATTAATTTCTTTATTATTTTTTTCATAAAAAAGCGTGACCCTATAGACTATACTCTTAATAATTCTATATACTATATGATGGTACTATGGAGGTTTTGGAATGAAAAAACAATGACAAACCAATCTAAGCATAAAGCATTGTTCCGAAAGAATTTGGATCATCAATCCAAGGAACCAAAAATTATTGATAAAATTTTGTTAAGTAATAACCATATTATACTTGCTCTCTCTCTAACCACATTAACATGTGTAATAATACTATTAGATATATCTTAGTTGATTAGTTAGTTAAATTGATTATTTAGTTACACTAACTAGTTAGTTATTTTACACTATGTAACATTTGATGTAACTAGAATTCTCTCATTTATTAATATTATTCAATTTACTTTTTTCCATTTATCTTTTATCAATAAAAAAGACATATCATAATAACATGTGTTATTAATAGATCAAAATTTTAACTTCAATACCAAAAAAAAGTATGAAATTATGTCATTACAAACTTTTCAGTTCATGCATTCCCTTTGTCCCAAATCATGCAAGAATTTGCAGTTATCTCCAAAATAGCATCTTCCCCGGGCAAAATGTCTACACGGCTGTTTTTGCTGATAGCTTTCTCTCTTAGGGATCGACATATGCACGTGATCCGCATTTGCAACATGCGAATGCAATTGATTCGTACTTGCCAAAGGCTTCCTTTGATAGCTTCTCTCTGTAAAATTGTTTGTCTTAACAAAAGTAGTTGGTTTGTCTCTGCAATGGTAGTCAGTACTATAGTAGTTTGCATTAAAAGATGATTGTCCTGAATTTCTGAACTGGTCGGATCCCATTGCAACAGTTCGAGAATCAATAGGTCGGCTGCGCTGTTCAGTTACAGCTGCTGGTTTATTTACAATTGCAGGTGTTGCTATGCTTGTATTCGCAGATGAAACTGAGTGTTGAGATGGAAATTGTGGCTTTTCTAGATTAATGAATGCTTTTGTTGTTTCTTGAGGTTGCTTTTGTGACCTTGTTGCAGCAATGCATGAATGTGATTGGGATTGGTTCTTTGCTGAATCCTTTTTGGAGATCCTGAATGTGTAGATTGCAAGTAGATGACATTATGCAAACATAAAATACAAGATACCATAAAGAGTTAATTAAATATGTAACAAGAAATATGTGAAGGATGAAAGTTACAAGAAATTTTTTATAGGGACTAAAAGGAAATGTTTGAAATTTTATAGAGACCAAGAAATATCAAACCCTATTTTAAATATAAAATCATTTGAAGTACCTATTTTCCTTCATGGTTTTTCTCCTCTCCTTTTCTTGTATTCTTGCTTCCCTATCTGCCCTAGCAACGTCTCCCCTAGAGTGTTTTTCCATTAACATTTTCTGCCTTTTCCCTTCATCCTCCCATTTCTGAAATTAATGACAAAGACATAATGAACACCGAAATAACAACACAATAGTGTTAGAAGAAGGAAGGCTACAAATTGAGGAACCTGTCTCAAAGTCTTCAACCTATAAAGGTTTCGACCCTTAATCAGTAGGGGGTGAAGGGGAGGGAGAGGCTTTTCTCCCTTGCTCCATAGCACTTCAATCTATATCAGACAAGGAAAGCCAATGTATAAGAATGAAAGAATAGTTCAAACAATGTTTATTGGGGATAAGTGTTGTCAAATAACAGCGCTATAACGTAACGGAATTTGAACACATCACAATTGTTCTACAATATGCTATTTAGTACAATTTGAACAAATCACAACTATTTACAATTCGCGATTGAAAACACTAATTTAGTTAACCAAAAGACCCTTCTATAAAATGGAGGCTGCAGCTCTAAATATTTATGAAGCCCGGTAGTTCAGTGACTTATATTGATATCTGTATAATAGCAGCACACTTCTGTTTAACAAATAACACTGCTATTTTGAAAATAACTATGCTTATGTTACATAAGCTTATGTAATAACCATAATAATAGAATCCATTTGGGAGAAACCATCTAAAACTTTTCCTCACCGTAAATGTATGCTGTTGTTTAGCAGCACCATAGCTTTCTTTCACTATGCGGCCTGCAACAATCCTTTTGCCGCACGGTGGACCGCTCGCACTCCTGGATGCTATGTTGAACCTGAGAAAATCAATTCTGATAAGGGAACTGAAAGATTTTCACCAGCATCATTCATCCAATGGCATGTACATTGGTAAAGACAGCAATGTTGAGTTTTCTCAATCTCAAGTATTGGTAAAGACAGCAATGTTGAGTTTTCTCAATCTCAAGTACTTCTATATGAATGCTTTCAAAAACACTGTATAAAATGTAGTACACTGAGATCTCTGTCAGTGTGTCATGTCATCCATCATGCATTAAGACAAAAAAAAACAGAAATAATAGCTTACATTTCATAAACATTTTGCTCAAACAAAACAACATCACCAGTGCATGCATCACCTGCATAAAGCAATTTTCTTCAGATTTTGTAGAATGAGATAATGAAGAAAAAAAACCTAAAAGAGTTTGAGTGAGCACCAACCAAGGTTATCAAATTCGTGTATTAATACATAAATTCAACGAATTTTCGTATTTAGGTGCAAAAATGCATTAACTCGTTGGTAGATTTGAAAATTGATAAATTCATTCTGAAGACCGAATTAACACGGATTAATTCCCGAATTTACAGTAAATTCGGCAAATACACCGATTTTACCCTAATTTTGAAAGAGGCTCAATTTTTTAAGCCCAATTCAAAAAACCTCTCTCTTGTTTACTCTTCTCCAACACATTTACCCTTCTCAGACTCAAACGAACTATTCTCTTTTTCTTGCTTTCAACTCGCACGCGACTTCATCTTCATCATCACCGTGAATGACCAGCAAGTCGCGAGTCTCAAAAGGTGGTATAATCTACTTAGTTTAATTTGATATAAGTTTATGAGTATGAAACTTTATGGTGATTTTGTATCTTTTTGCTTTATAATTAAGTTGAAAGTTTGAAATATTGATGAATTTATGGTATTATAAAAGTATAAATGTCCTTTATACATTAATTTTAATATGAGGTAAATTTGACAAATTTACATATCGAATTCACATAGACAAAAGGATTTTACTTTGAAACTCAAATTTGACAACCTTGGCACCAACAAACACAAGAGAATACATGTCTAGAGGATATCATTGCATTACAAAAATTGTTTGAACAGATCACAGGAATCAGAGATCTAACTGATATAAACATGTATATAGATGCATACTAATATATTATATTTGTGTGTGTATTATGTATTTGATTTTCTCAACATTGAAGATGCTGGTAAATGACACAAAAAGTTTGTAAAACAAAGTACCAAGGGATTGAGAAACTGGACTTCATTGGATACTGGTTTTTTTGTTGTTGAGACCTTTGATTTGATACTGCTGTTGTTAGCAGTAGCATAATATTTCTTTTAAACATAGAAAAAGGAATTCAATACAGCATTTGACGTATTATGTTAATATGAAAACAATAGTATTCTTTGGAAATTTTATATCAAATCTTAATCAACATATTAAAAGAAAAATGTAAGCACACTCACCTTTACAATTCAACACAAAGCTCTGAGGTGGGTACTTTTTCTCCCCTCCACCATTTATAATCCTGGAAATTTCACATAATTAGAGAAACCATACAGTTATTAATAAAAAACCTACTACTTTACACAAAATGATAATTACTCTAGATGCTCCTTTATACGCTGGATAAGTGTGTCCTTATTCCCTGTTAGCCTCAGACCATTCTTCTTCAAATACATCTTGCATTCATCCACTTTCAACTTCTCTAGCAGACCCGCTGCAGACCAAAAACAATGAAAGAAACCTTAAAGATGTTGAATTGAAGATTACCAAAAACCCACCTCATGCATAGCTACTTAAGAAGCTTTATCTCACTTTTAACTACTAAAGCCTTGTTTTGTTAGTCAGATTAGTAAGATTGAATTAGTTCAAACCAAATTTTAAGATAGTGTCATTGTGTCAGAGCCTATCCAAAATTCAGGATCGCTCAGATCACGTCTCAAATGTTCAGTCCTAAGCATGAGGTATGTTGAGTGTTTCACATCATTAATCCGGTATGGTCTAAAAATGAGAGGCATCCCTCATAAGCCATTTTTTAGTGTTTAGTTAACCCCAACTCAGATTTCAATTTTTTTAAATAAGGGTATAGATAATAATAATCTAATAAAAAAGCTTCCAACTTACAACACCCTTTACACTCTAAAAATAGCCATGAAGCACCAGCTTAGACATTGACATGAGATAGGACACTGACACTAGCTCAAGACACTGACGTGTGCGACATCAGACACACTGGACCACAGACAGACCCAAAAATTTGTAGTAGTGGAGTCAAGATATATAAAAATTTGGAGTATTAAATATGTATAAAATTTTATTTTTTATAAGCATAACCATACACCATAATAGTTTTTTGTGATTTTTCATATTTCGAAACATTGAATGATTTTCTCATTTTCAATGTCAATAAAAGTATCTATATATAGGTAACTAAATAATTATTTAACCACTCACATTTCATGCAGTTTCACATCTAATTCTTGATAATACTCATTTAACAGATATTTAATTATTCAATATCTCTTTATCAAATGCATAAAGGGAATATCTTAGACTTATATAAACTACACAAAGAAATAACTCACACTTATGTATGAATCATAATTCAACTCTTAAAATTGTTTATCAATCATTTGATAGAATAATTGAACTTAAAAATAATGTAAATTAGCATTTTTCTGCATTTTGCTGTGTGAATTTTGATTTCAGATGTGTGGACGATATTAATCAATTAACTAAACTATCTATTATCTATGTATATCTATGGTATTTCAAAATAAATATGAAAAACAAAGTGGGGGCTCCAACCCCACTAAGCCCGAAACATAGGGCCGTCCCTGCACTGGACACGCCTTCGATCATAAATGTAACTTACAATAAAAAATAAAAAAGAATAGTCAAGGGAAAGAATACCAACCCTTTATTATTTTCTGAACTGTTTCAGAATTTTCATCATCTAGAGATGATGCAGTAATCTCTATCCCTTCTGAGTTTATCTCAGTAGTAGCCAGACCCTTATCTTCAACTATGCTGAAAACACCAAATTAACAACAAATAAGGCTTAAAAAATCCAATTTTGAAAAATGGGGTTCAATGAGATTTTGATATTACCGCTTTTTTGCCTTGTTTCTGAGTGAGAGATTGGAGAAGCTACGATGGGTTTCTTCGAGCATGTCGTAATCAGGATCTTGTTCTGAATCGTCGTCATATTCTGAACTGAGGTTGGATCCTTCTTCAGTTTCGCTGCTGATTTCGTGAAACTCCATCGTTGAATCGTTGGTTGCCATTGAAACACTTTGGATCAGAGTGATCACAATATTGGTTTATCGACTCGACCGTTGCAGATTTAAGGTTTGAATTTCTCAGCACTAATTACAAAGACAGAGCAGTTTTGGCAAGATATTTTTATTTTTTACAAATTAAAATTAAACTTAATCATGCCACGTGTGATGCATGGGAATATAATTTTAAACTATTAAATTGATCATAAAAAATGTTGCTCAAAATTCACATCAAATTTTATATGTAAAATATATTGAGATAATCAAATTATATTTTTTTATTTTTATTATAAAAATAGTTTATTAAATTGACCGTAATTTTAAGGAAAATGCTCCTTAGCATTGCCATCATCTTTAATATATATATCTTGGATAATCAAATTATATGTTTTCATTTGTTTATAATAAAAATAGTTGATATTAAAAAAATATTGATTAAATTAACTATATTTTTTTGAAAGAAAATATTGCTACAATTGACATCAACTCATTGTTTTAAAACTTCAATATTAGTGAAAATATTGAACTTTTTTTCTAATATTTATTTTTAATATGTTTTAAATATAAATTTTTATTATTGCATCATTCGTACATCGCACTAGTAGACATTCTAGAATTGGTATATATTCACTCATATTTGAGAAGTAAAGGAAATAAAGGATAAACGATAAAAGGTAAAGAAATTAAAGGTAAAACAGAATAGAGAAAATAAAGTAAAAAAAAAAAAATTATTGATTTCTAGTCAAATGTAATTAATAGAGAAAGTCAATATTTTATTAGAAATCTATTTAAAAAAAAGTCAGATTATATACCGATAAATTTTTTTTAAACCTATCTGACCAATATTCAGGTAAAAATAAATAAACTAGTACTACTATTATTATATTAAAATATGTATCTGTGTTAAATGATTAATTTGCTAAAAACATATTTATACTTAAGCATAACTTACATCAATTTTGGACATTTTATATGTATTATTATAAAAATAGAGTTTAAATAAATGTGATACTAAATTTCAAAATAATATAGATCCCATTAATCAATTAGCCTATTAGTTTGCCCAAAATTAGATTAAATTACTTATTTGAAAAAGTTAATATGAAGTAACATCAAATTTTCATAAAGAATAGACTCAAACCTAAAATTAAGCCTATAGACAACAACAAAGCTTATACCTTGTTTTGTTTTTTAATCAAGCCAAACTTAAATAATCTAGCCTATTTCAATCCATAGTTGGTTCATACAATTGATTTTATTAAATAGTTGGTTCAAACTATACTCGTACCATAATTGGTTTAAATAACAGCCGTATCATCATTTAAGAAAAGTAGATATAGGATCCAGCAGATCTTGGTCATTGCATTATTTGAAAGTAAAATGCATAGACGAAATGAAAAAAGGTTTAACAATCTAAGACCAAGAATTCCACACTAATCACATTATACTGACCACACAAAATGCAGTTCTATATCAGGTGCTCAATTGAAGGGGGAAAAACAAAATATGGAAGTCGCAGTAATAACCCATTAACGCAATAATCCTGAAAATAATTGGAAAGTAGTAAGAAGAAATGTCTATATCCAAACCCAAGGGTATCTATTTTTCTCATGTCTTGGCTCCTTAATATAAAGGTAAAATGTATCTATTCCAGAAAATCGGATCCAGTCTTTCTCAGAAGTAACAGAGGATAGTCTTTTTTTTCATAAATTGTCCACAAAAAGTAGACATCACCTAGTTTATATAGGGTTCTCACAAAACTGTGTAAATCTTGATAGTGATATATGAGAAAGACAAGAAGCCTTGGTCATAGAGTCCAGTTCTATGAAGTCAAATGCTAAGCTTGATCACCAAATTTTGTTCTTGAGCCAGAAAAGTACAAAGACAACTCCAAAAACAATAGCAACAGGAGCCCATTTCCGAATAAGAGCCTGCAGCAAATATTTGATTTAAGTTATATTTCCGCAATGCTGACAATAACTATAATTCAAATATAAAAGCCAGAAGCTTCAAAAGAGCATATAACTTCCTAACACTAGGCAAGGTTATATCAGATGACTTGGATCTATCAACTTATCACTGATCAATAATAGAAGGCTAAACATACTTTGCATTAAAGGTCCGTACCATCGAAATTAAGAAAATGGTAAACAGGATATAGTATTCAGTATTAAAACAAATTACACAATGTAAATTCTGCCTGGTCACAATAATTGGAGTTGTAGTCAACAAAATGGGACAGCTTATTTGGTTCCGTTCTCTTTGGTTCCATCCTTTTTCGTGGAACCAAAATTTATCGCTTTTTTTTACCAATGGCCTTCATGCGCTAAATATAGAATAAAATAGAACTCATATACTTTGAATTATAAGGTGCTAATATCATCTGTCTTTTTAAGAGGCCATGTGCTTGGGTTGTGGAACTAGCCCCAGAGAAATGCAAGATATAGACCCAAAATGGATCTGACCCTTCCTTAGACCCCACAGTGACTGGAGCTTTGTACTAACAGGTTGCCCTAATATTAAAATAGATCCAAAATGGATCTATTCCTTGGGCACCATTGTGACTGGAACTTTATACAACCAGGCTGCCCTTTTATTAAAGTGGAAAGACATGGAATTATTCAACTGAAGTAATAGTAATAACAAAAATCTCTGGCCTGCTTATAGAAGCCTTAAGGAAACCTTCCTTCTATATTAACCTACACATTATATGCAAGCATTGGCAGTCCATGCAGTGTTCAAGGATTTTTACAAATTATAAGACCATGAAATATCCAATGAATGCCATTTAGTGATAGCCCATCGGGTTATCATTCTAACTGACAATCATCCAAAATATAAACCACAAGATACACAAACTGAAACTGGCACATAAAAAAGTATAATTAAGAGGAAATGCAAATGAGAAATATTTTAAATAACAGAAAGCAAGCAGGGTTTCAAATCCATAAAATGATGAAAATAGACTCTTAAAGAGAGAGCTATAACCAAAAGGTAAAGAAAGTGTGGTGTTTAAAGTTTGTGAAACGCTGATTAGGTAAAAAGCCAATAAAAATGACAAATTATAATAGCTTAAGACACATTTCACACACGGCATGCTGTATCTAAATTATAAAAGCAAATAGCATAAACCGATTTACAACTGTAGTAGGCTAGCTTCAGAGGTCAAAACCAAATTAACACGCGTCAATGTTCAAAAGGAAAAGGAAGGCTATATTACCAAAATCATTAGATATCATGTGCATGCTATACAGCAGAAGTGAAAATGGCTAACCTGTCTGTTCAAATCTCTAGCCTTGTCAGCATATATGCGAGATTCTGATGATAGGCGACTGGACATTTGGCTGACCTCTGCATGTTAGAATTTTAAATCATATGCAGAACATAAATTTCATACATCGCAAGGAAGTAGAAGTTGTAAAGACTAAAAACATACAAACAGATATTGAAGCCGCATGAATAGTAGAAATAAGAGGTGGCCATCTATTAAGATCATGGAGGCGAAAATGTGAAACGAAGAAATTTCAGCAGAAGTTTTTGAGAAAAATCTTTACAATGAACATTGTATCTGGGTTAACAAATTAGGAATGGGAGATCAGAAGCATTTGAAGATGATGTTGTCAAGATAAAACCAACTCAATATTTGAGAATGATTTTATGTTCCTTCTATCTAACATTAAGTAGGAGTGTAGGACAGACTTATGTTGCTGTTTTACTGTAGCAGCCGTTTTCAAATATTAATAAGCTAGAAGGCATCATTAGTTATTAATTTAAAACAGTTATCCCTTAACATAATACCATATCTGCATAATAGCGGTGATATTCAGTTATTATAAAGGACTCTACTATGTATACGTATACACATTAGTTATGCCAGCTACAGTGGATGTATACAAGGTAGAGTCCTTTATAACATTCAAATTATTAAGCAATCAGTATATACATTGCATAAACTAAAATTATTTAGAAAATACAAGGAATTACTTACGATCCAACTGTTCACCAACACCAAGAACTTCCTGCACATTTCGAGTCATAATTTGGTGGACTTCATAAAGTTCATCATTCAACTTTGCAATATTACGCTGTGTATGGGTATCTTGGTAAAGTTTCTTTGTCTTCTGTATAAATGTGTCTATTAAACACTCAAGAAAAAGACAGGTATATTAAACACCATTGGAAAAAGAGAAAAGTATGCTAAATGGTATATGTGACAGTACAGAAACAGATATCTACCAAATTTAATGAAGGCATAAGGTCTTGCAGCGGTTTCAATTTGAGACCCATTAACACGCTCAAATTCATTCCTGAGCTCTTCGAGATATTGAAATGCTAGTTTCTTGGGGTATGCACGATCGCACATTGTCAAGTAACAGACCCGTCCTTCTATAATGTAACTTGTTTGTGTCAAGGTCATTTTAGACTATGAAATTCTTTAAACAAAATTAATGCAAAAGAATAGAACAAATTTCAAAAATAATAGACCGCAAAATTTAAAGACATTTGAAGACAAAATCAACTTGCTAGGGAAGCAAGATTTTGAAGAAACGAGATAGTATTCCATTTTTCACGTTCAAACCATATACAAAAGCACCAGCTTAACTGTGATTCAACAGAGAAAGGAGATATCAATCAAAACAAAGAAAGCAGACCTTCTTCTAATATCCAAAACCCTAATATTTGAGGACCTGGCAATAAAAATAAACATGTCAACAAATAAAGTAATGCCCAGTCAAGTGTCTCATTATGAGGATTGTGGAAGATAGCAGCACACAAAATAACAAACAAAAAAATTGTAGGTATCTTTACAATATAAATCACCTATCCCTCGATAATGCATCTGATATTGTCATCTAGTCCGATAAAGAAATCATTGCCCACTCATTATAATTGCTACACTCAACTATTGGATGTGTCTTACAGCATAAGAGCGGATCAATCGAGCAATTCTTACATGACTGCACAGACATAATATATGATAAGGATACTGGAAAACATAAGGACCAGTTTCAACCGACATCCTTGATGCATCATTATGTCCTCTTGAGAGATTCTTAAACAAAGCCTTAACTTGCTGTTTGTAAAATTCAGCATCTTTAAGATCACGACCATCATCCAGTCCTTCAGCTAGTGGAAGTCCATCAGTAACGCGAGCAATTAAAGTCAACTTCACCATATTTAACAGTTTACAATCTCCCTCTCAAAGTCTTGAACTTTGCAACTAAACCAAAACACACTACAATAACAGTCCAAAAACCAAAATACAGTCAAAAATAAAAGCTGATAAAAATTTAGAATTAAGACCCAAATAAAATTTAAAACACAAGCATTATTTCCTTTACTTTTCTTTCTTCAAATATTAAGAGACGTACTAAAAACATAATGCCAGTGTTGTCAATTGCAGATTGCAAAAAATAGCAATTTTGCTCAAATTCCGCTAAGCAACAGTTCTACAGCGCCACTATTTGACAACGATTTGTACTAAATAGCATATCATATAGGGCTATAGCCGCTACTTAAGAACATTGCATGATGCAATAATTAAGGAACAAAATTGCTCATGTACACTACCACCTAATCAGGGCCGATTCTAAGATATTTGGTGCCCTGGCGAACTATAAAAATAAAACAACGTGATCACTATATTTTGTCTTATTCATTATAATCAAGATTCTTTAAAAAAATCATTTGCAAGTCACGATTTCAAGGCTACAGTACAAAAACCACATGAAAAACAATCTCAAATGAGAAAAAAATAGTCACAATTTTGAAAAAAATCCCTTTTCCTCTTCACAAAATAGGCACGATGTTTGAAAAAAATAAACATAATAGAAGAACAATAATTCAGGGAAACAACACACCAAAAAAACAATCAAAATAAAAAACAAAAATGTTCAAAATAAGAATCAAAACAACCCTTGAAACAACATAAAAGAAGAATAAATAAGAGGAAAAAACTTGGTAAGGATGAATAGAAACGAACCAGAGCTAAACGATTGAGAAAGAAGGAAGGACGGTGCCGGATTGCCCGAAGAAGCTGACGGAAAGGGGAATGTCGGTGGTCTTGGGTGATGGCAAAGTCGGGATGGTTTTGGAGTTTTGGGTGAAAGGGTAGATGGAAGTAAGAGACGATAGAAGTGAGCGTAAAAACGGAAAATCTACATCAATACATTTATTTTTATTATTCAATAGAGTTAATGTGTGTTATATAACTAAATTAAAATAAGAATACAAAATTATTATTATTTATTATACAAATAGAAGACAAATGAATAAAAAATATTAATTGATTAATAATGAGACAAAGAAATTATAAAATTATAATTTAATTCAAATACACTTACATTCAATTCTTTCATATGATAATTATCTTTTTGTTTTTATTTTAAAAACTTTTAATTTTTAAATTATACTTAATATATATATATATATATAATTTTTTAATTATTATTTTAAATAATATTTAAATTATTTTTTAATTATTTTACATATTATGGTGCAAGATATAAAATCAAAGTTGAAACATGAGTAGGCAGAATCTTAATTGTTTAGAAATTTAAGTGTTATTGATTTTGATTTAAAATTAATAAATAAATTATAATTTAATATTTATTATTAAATTAATTAATTGTTTATTTTATATTATTTTAATATAAATTATTCTATATATATATATATATATATATATATATATATAATATCTTTTTACTATTATTTAAATTTGACATGTATCATGAGATCAATTAGTCTTTATTTTTGTGTGTATTAAATATAACTCTTATAATCATGTATATCATATGATAATTAATATTATATATCTTAGCAATACAAAATAATCGTAAATTTGAATTCTTTTATATTTATATATTAAATAAATATTCAAAATAATTATATAAAAAATTATAACATTCAAAAAAAATTAATAAAATATAAATTCAATCAATAAACAATCAAAAATTAAATAAAAGATAAGATAATTTTTTTTAATCTCATTCTTTATTGTTTTGTATTTTGTATTTTTTTCTTACTCTCTTTACGTACATACATAAAAAAAAAGATATTAATGTACTCACATTACATATATTGTTTTTAGTACTTAAATATAAATGATGCCTCTCCCAACCGTGCTCATCAAGGCAACATGTGCATCTAATAACATCTAAATCATGATTTATGATACGATAGTTTTATTAATCTAGTTCGAACTAACATTATCAGCAACCAAACAATGCCAATTTTACACTGTTCATCAAATTCATTTGCAATTCACAGTTCAAATGCTATTTATTTTTCAAATTGGAGAAATCAAACAAAATCCAATTCTTTTGAAAATTAATGATTTGAGAATAAAATTGGATTTTTTACTGAATTAGATATAAAATGATATCGTTTTTTGGAAAGTAAAACAATGGTTTACTTTCTTTTTTTTTATAAGTTAATTTTATTTTAAAAAAATTATAATAATTCGAAGCAAAAAATTATAATTAATTAAACTAGATTTTGACTTTATGCGAGACATGGCAATATAATTTTAAATTACTAAGTAGAAAATGTTGTTTAAAGTTAATATTAAATTTTATATATAAGATATATTAATATAATCAAATTACATATTTTAAATTTTTATAATAAAAATAATTAACTAAATTGATTATGAATTGAAATAAAAGTGTTGTTTATCATTGACATCAACTTTTATAAATAAAATAAGATACAAAGATGATCAGATTATATATTTTTATTATTTTATAATAAATATAATTATTAAAATAAGTTGATTAAATTGACTATATTTTTTAAGAAAAATATTGTTTAAGATTGCCATCAATTCATTTTTCCATTTTTAACTTCAATGGGAATTAAAATATTATTTTTTGTTCTATTATTTATTTTGAATATGTTTCAAATATAATATTTTGTTCTCGCATCATTCGTGCATCCCACGAGTAGACACACTCTAGAATTGGTATATATTCATAGTTGGGAAGCAAAGGAAATAAATGATCAACGACAAAGAAATTAAAGGCAAAACATAAAAATAAAATAAAACAAGTTTATTGATTATGGGTCAAAGATAATTAACAAAAATAGTCAAACATATTTTAGAAGTATATTTAATTGAAAAATAAAAAAATAAAACAAGTTTACTGATTATCGGTCAAAGATAATTAACAGAAATAGTCAAACATATTTTAAAAGTCTATTTAAAAAAAATAGACTACAAATCATAAAAAAAATCTTTTAGAAATGATGTATTCAAGTAACAATAAATAAATATATATTTTGTTTTAAATCATTAATTTACTCATTTTCTTTGTTAATTAAGCATTTTAGTTTATATCAATTATTGATATTTTATATTATTATTATTATTATTATTATTATTATTATTATAACATAGAGTTTAAATAAATGTTATTTTTCTAAAACATTATATTAGATTTCAAAATAAAATATAATCTCATTAATCTATTAGCTTATTAGTTTATCTAACCATAGATTAAATTATTTATTTTAAAAAATTAATATAAAATGTCTTTAAATTGACAAGAAAAAATCATGTTGAATTTTCAAAAAGACTAGACACAAATCTAAAAATAAACCTATACAGAAAACAACAAAATTTAGACCTTGATTTTTTTTGTTAAGTCAAACTTGAATCTTACAAACACACATGTATCGAATATCAAAACACATATTTCTACCCTTAGTTGGTTCATATTATTGCTTTGAGTAAACAGTTGGTTCAAACTATTGCTTCTGGTAAACGGTTGGTTCAAACTACACACGTATTGACGTACAATAATTGGTTTGAATAGCAGGTATATCGACATTTAAGAAAAGAAAAATACTAGCTATTGGATCCAACAGATCTTGGTCATTGCATTATTTGCAAGTAAAATGTATAAACGAAATAACAAAAGGTTTAATATCTAAGAACAAACACTCCACACTAACACGATACATTAACCATACAAAATGCAGTTCTATATCAAGTGCTCAATTGAATGGGGAAAAACAAAATAGGGAGGTGGCAGTAATAACCCATTAACGCAAGAATCCTGAAAATAATTGGGAAGTACTAAGAAGAAATGTCTATATCCAAACCGGAGGGTATCTACTTTTCTCATGTCTTGGCTCCTTAATATAAAGGTAAAATGTTCCTATTTCAGAAAATCGGACCCAGTTTTTCTCAGAAGTAACAGATGATAGTCTTTTGTAGACATCACCTAGTTTATATAGAGTTCTCACAACTGTGCAAATCTTGATAGTCATACATGAGGAAGACAAGAAGCCATTATGAAGTCAAATGCTAATCTTGATCACCAAATTTTGTTCTTGAGCCAGAAAAGTACAAAGACAACTCCAAAAACGATAGCAACAGGGGCCCATTTCCGAATCAGAGCCTGCGACAAATATTTGATTTAAGTTATATTTCCGCAATGCTGACAGTAACTACAATTCAAATATAAAAACCAAAAGCTTCAAAGGAGAGTATAACTTCCTAACACTGGGCAAAGTTATATCAGATGATTCAGATCTATCAACTTATCATTGATCGATTATAGATACTTTGTATTAAAGGTACATACCATTGAAATTAAGAAAATGGTAAACAAGATATAATAATCTGTATTCACACAAATTACACAATGGAAATCCTGCCTACTCACAATAATTGGAGTTGTAGTTAACAAAATGGGACAGGTTATTTGGTTCCATCCTTTTTAGTGGAACCAAAATTTATCGCTTTTATTTACCTATGGCCTTCATGTGCTAAATATAGAATAAAATAGAACGCGTATACTTTTTATTGTTCAGTGCTAATATCATCTGTCTTTTTAAGAGGCCATGTGCTTGAGTTGTGGAATGAGCCCCATAGAAATGCAAGATATAGACCCAAAATGGATCTGACCCTTCCTTAGACCCCACAGTTACTGGAGCTTTGTACAAACAGGTTGCCTTAATATTATAATAGATCCAAAATGGATCTAACCCTTCCTTGGGCACCATTGTGACTGGAACTTTATACAACCAGGCTGCCCTTTTATTAAAGTGGAAAGACATGGAATTATTCAAACTGAAGTAATAGTAATAACAAAAATCTCTAGCTTGCATATAGAAGCCTTAAAGAAACCTTTTCTTCTACATTAACCTACACATTGTACGCAAGCATTGGCAGTCCATGCAGTGTTCAAGGATTTTTACAAATTAAAAGACCATGAAATATCCAATGAATGCCTTTTGATGATAGCCCATTGGGTTATAATTCTAACTGACAATCATTCAAAACACTAACCACAGGATACACAAACTGAAACTGGCACATAAAAAAAGTATAATTAAGAGGAAATGCAAATAAGAAATATTTTAAAAATAGAAAGAAAGCAGTGTTTCAAATCTATAAAATTATGAAAATAGACTCTTAAAGAGAGAGCTATAAACAAAAGGTAAAGAAAGTGCATATTTGAAGCTTGTGAAACACTGATTAGGTAAAAGCCAATAAAAATGCACAAATTATAATAGCTTAAGACACATTTCACACACCGCATACTTTATCTAATTTATAAAAGCAAATAGCACAAACTGATTTAAACTGCAGCAGAATAGCTTAAGAGGTCAAAACCAAATTAACATGCATCAATGTTCAAAAGGAAAAGGAAAGCTATATTACAAAAATCATTAGATATCATGTGCATGCTATACAGCAGAACTGAAAATGACTAACCTGTCTGTTTAAATCTCTAGCCTTGTTAGCATATTTGTGAGATTCTAATGATAGGTGACTGGACATTTGGCTGACCTCTGCATGTTAGAATTTTAAATCATATGCAGAACATAAATTTCATACATCGCAAGGAAGTAAAAGCTGTAAAGACTAAAATATACAAACAGAATACGAAGCAGCATGAAAAGTAAAAAAAGAGTTGACCATCTATGAAGATCATGGAGGCGAAAATGTGAAACTAAGAAATTTCAGCAGAAGATTTTGAGAAAAATCTTTACAGTGAACATTGTATCTGGGTTAACAAAATAGGAATGGGAGATCAGAAGCATTTGAAGATGATGTTGTCAAGATAAAACCAACTCGCTATTGGAGAATGATTTTATGTTCCTTCTATCTAACATTAAGTAGGAGTGTAGGACAGACTTATGTTGCTGTTTTATGCAGCAGCCGTTTTCAAATTATAAGAAGTTAGAAGGCATCATTAGCTATTAATTTAACACATTCGTTATCCCTTAACTTAATACCATATCTGCAATTTGAGAAAGAAAAAATTAACTACTTTTTTATCAGAAAAAGTCAACTTATCGACATGTTTAGAAGGACAGAGGCTTGAACATTGTCAATTCAGCCTTTTCAGTTTTGAAGCCAAGTGTTTAATGAGTCGATTTAATATAAGTGTGAATTAACCGTAGTTTACTACAAGACCAACCAATTAAGCAGACAAATTTACGGCAGCCACTTTTACATACAGAGTACATATAAGCAACAAAAAAAACCAATAACATATTACAGATCCTAACCCACGCTTCAGTTCAACTGAACGAATTTATTAGAAATACAGCAATCAGGAAAACCCAGCTACAGTGGATGTATACAGAGTAGAGTCTTATATTATATTCAAATTATTAAGCAATCGGTAGATAAATTGCATAAACTAAAAATATTCAGAAAATACAAGGAATAGCTTACGATCCAACTGTTCACCAACACCAAGAACTTCCTGCACATTTCGAGTCATAATCTGGTGGACTTCATAAAGTTCATCATTCAACTTTGCAATATTACGCTGTGTATGCGTATCTTGGTAAAGTTTCTTTGTCTTCTGTATAAATGTGTCTATTAAATACTCAAGAAAAAAAAAAGGTATATTAAACACCATAGGAAAAAGAGAAAAGTATGCCAAATAGTACAGAAACTGATATCTACCAAATTTAACGAAGGCATAAGGTCTTGCAGCAGTTTCAATTTGAGACCCATTAGCACGCTCAAATTCATTCCTGAGCTCTTCGAGATATTGAAATGCTAGTTTCTTGGGGTATGCACGATCACACATTGTCAAGTAACAGACCCGTCCTTCTATAATATAACTTGTTTGTGTCAAGGTCATTTTAGGCTATGAAATTCTTTAGACATAATTAAATCAAAAGAATAGAACAAATTTCAAAATAATAGACCGCAAAATTTAAAGACAAGATCAACTTGCTAGGGAAGCAAGGTTTTGGAGAAACAAGATAGTATTCCATTTTTCACGTTCAAACCATATACAAAAGCACTAGCTTAACTGTGATTGAACAGAGAAAGGAGATATCAATCAAAACAAAGAAAGCAGACCTTCTTCTAATGTCCAAAACCCTAATATTTGAGGACCTAGCAATAAAAATAAACATGTCAACAAATAAAGTAATGCCCAGCCAAGTGTCTCATTATGAGGATTGTTGAAGATAGCAGCACACAAAATAACAAAAAAAATTGTAGGTATTACTACAATATAAATCACCTATCCCTCGATAATGTATCTGATATTGTCATCTAGTCCGATAAAGAAATCATTGTCAACTCATTATAAATCACCTATGCCTCGATAATGCATCTGATATTGTCATCTAGTCCGATAAAGAAATCATTGCCCACTCATTATAATTGCTACACTCAACTATTGGATGTGTCTTACAGCATAAGGACGATCGAGCAAAATTATTACACGACTACCACAGACATAATATATGATAAGGATACTGGAAAACATAAGGACCAGTTTCAACTGACATCCTTGATGCATCATTATGTCCTCTTGAGAGATTCTTAAACAAAGCCTTAACTTGCTGTTTGTAAAATTCAGCATCTTTAAGATCACGACCATCATCCAGTCCTTCAGCCAATGGAAGACCATCAGTAACACGAGCAATTAAAGTCAACTTCACCATATTTCACAGTTTACAATCTCCCTCTCAAAGTCTTGAACTTTGCAACTAAACCAAAACACACTACAATAACAATCCAAAAACCAAAATACATACAAAAATCAAAGCTGATCAGAAATTCAGAATTATCACCCAAATAAAATTTAAAACACAAGCATTATTTCCTTTACTTTTCTTTCTTCAATTATTAAGAGACGTACTAAAAACATAATACCAGTGTTGTCAATCGCAGATCATAAAAAATAGCAATTTTGTTCACATTCTACTACGCAAGAGCGCTATAGCACCACTATTTGACAACTATTTGTACTAAATAACATATCACATAACAAAAGTGATTTGCTTAAATTAAGCAACACTGCATAATACAATAATTAAGGAACAAAATTCTTCATATACACTACCACCTATCAGCCTATAAATCATGATTCACATCGCGATACCATAGTTTTATTAACCTAGTTAGATATGACATTATCAGCAACTAAACAATTTCAATTTTAGACAATCCATCTAACTCTGTTCCAATTCACAGTTCAAAAGCTATTCTTCAAATTGAAGAAAATCAAACAAAATACAACTTTTTGAAAATTGAATACATGCAAATCGTATTGATGCAATTATCGATAAAACTAAACGAAGATCCATAGAAGAAGTCATGCATGTACAACACAATTTAATCTATACAGTGTCGTTTCTTTCATAATTTACTAGATCTAGCAAAACAAAACGACAACAAATCTAATTTACGTCATTCAGAACTCGCGCGGTTAAATCATTATCTTTGAAACTAGATTAACTAACAAAGACATTAATTTTAATTTTTAATTTTGGTAATATTACTAAAATAAAAAAATAAAAAAATAAGGAAGATTAAGGTTGAAGTAAAGTGAATGTGGAAGGAAAAAACTATGAGGAAGAAACCTAAAGAAGAATGAATGAATGGTGATGAGAAGGTAGTCGGAGCTGCCGCAAAAATCGGCGGTGTGGATGGTCCAGCCGAGCTGAAGCCGATCGATGAAACTATAGGAAGTTGTAATTATGTTTGTTGAAATGAAATGAAAATGTGAATTATGACCGCCACGTTGTTTTAAAGAGTAGTGTTAAATGGTAAAAATATTTCTTTAAAAGAAATGCAAGAATGGTGATTGTATTGTTATAAAATGTACGTAAAAAAGACAATTCTAAATTTTAAAAAAAAATATATGGGAGGGTGTTAAAGACAAAGTGATGTATTCATAACCTTAATTATTTTTGTTTTTTTTTCTCGTACAAATCAATATTTTTTTTGTTTTAAAAAGAAATATCTAATATAATATATTATAAATTTTATTATTATATATCATTAAATATTATGTCACTTCGTTCAAATATGATGAGGTCAATAAAAAGTTTGATGTTGACATATTTAAGTATCATTCTTCCATCTTTCTCGTTGTTCTATATTAGTAAGTTACTTTTAATTTAATATACATTTTACTATTAATATTTTATTATATTGGATTTTGTACAACTATTCATGTATCATGAGTTATAAATTACAATACAATTAATATTAGTTATTTGACATTTATTGTTCTTTCGTCGTTATTGGTAATGGTTTTTCTTATTAGTTTAACTCTCCAATTAATATATTAGATTATTTTAAATGTTTATCAAGATATACATATATAACTACAATTAATGGAAATCATTTTTCGTATATTATTTATGTTAATATGGAAATAGAAAGACAATGACATATATACTTATGTTTTTATGCAACTATCTCTATTAAAATATGTGTTATATGAATTGTCGAAAATTTTATACTTATTAGCATCTATTTTGTATTTCTTGGTATACTCATCTAATTTGTGTTACATGGATTTTTTTTATAGTTTTTTAGTTTACATCTTTGAGTCAATTGTTGTTGTTGACATGTGGTCCAAATACATTAATGTTTTTTTCGAAATTGTATTTATATTTTATTACATAATATATTATGTATCATCTAATGTATTTGTTGGATATATATTGAAACTTGAAACAAATTTTTAATACGAATACACATCTTTTAAATTTTAGTGATATTGGTTGCGTTTATTTTTAAAAATTTAATGAAAAAAATCTATTTAAAAAAAAAATCAATTGCTTTTATGGTGTTTAACATTTATTAAGATGTCATTTTTTCTTTAAAAACGAAAAATTAATCCCGGCAGCTCCAATAATGAACTCAATGTCACATCATATGGAAACAACTCGTTCATTTTTTACTCCAATAGTAAATTTAAATTGGATTCATTAAATATGATTCATTGTGTCACATTATTTTGGAGCAACTAATTCATTTGTTTAACTTTTAAGAGCATCGTTGCCAAATATGTTTGTCCGCCAATGTGGAGTTACATAAAATAGAGTTTTTGCCGACCACAACTTTGGGTATGTCAGGAAGGAACAATACTGTCATAATTTAATAATAATAAATTTATAACTGTTATCTTTTTTTTTATTAATTTATTAATAATAATAAATTTATGACCATTACTTTTTTTATTAATTTATGAGCGTTAGCTTCTTTTAATTTATTAATAATAATAATTTTATAACTGTTAACTTTTTTATTAATTTATTTTAAATTAAAATTAAAATAATGTATAATAATATTAATTGAAATATTTAAATTAATATTTTAAATTATAATAAAATTAAATATAAATAAAATATTAATGTATAAATTAAAGTCGTGGAAAATCTCTATCTATATATATAAAAGAGAAAGTGGCGAATTTTTTAACTTAATGGATCTAGGATAGGAAATCACGATACTACCCTTACAATATTTCAAAAACTTGAAATTGCCCCCTACTAGATTGGTCTATAATCTAGGTTTTCTCCATATCATGCTTGCTTTGATCTATATTTGTTGTCTGATTCTAATTTTTATGAACAATTTTTTTCATTTTAAATTTGGATTGTTGAATACTCCTTTAATTGAGCATGTAATTTTTTTATCTCTAGTTCTGAGGTTGCCAGTATGAACTGAGATTTGAAACGGTTTTTAGGTTCCTTTAATTTTTTTGTTATTTTTCAATTTCTATATTTAGAGTTTCAATGGAGTTATATTTTAGTTTAAGTTGTCTTCTCTTATTAGTGAAGACATATAGCTGAAGTTGATTTTGATTGTTTGATGTTCTTGTTCTTCTCTTATTAGTGTTTGAAATTAAAAATGTTTATCTTCTCTAATATGTTGCATATGTTATAGTTGATTTATAGTTGAAGATGTTAGCTATGGAGGTTTGTTTCTTATGAAGTTGTTATATATGCTATATTTGCATTATTACTAAATTCATTTGTTTTAGAGAGTATACTTTAGTAAAATTAATTAAGAGGTGTGGTGTGTTCACCTCACTTTAATTTTATTGTCTTACTTATTTTGTTTCTATAGATGCTGTATTGAAATTGAGTAGTGCTTAGTTAATTGAAAATAATTTGTGCACTGCTACTTCGATTCATTCTACATATTCTAGATCAGAGAGAATTTATTGCTTAACTCTTTGGAAAAATGCTTCAATTATCTCAAGTACCTCTTTGTACTAGTGTTGTATAGCCTTATTTTTCTATATGTTAAGGAGTGACATGTTAGTTTGTTAGTTTTTCATTTACTATTACCTTTTAGATTTAATCAAGTGTCCCTGTTTGATATTATTTAGTATAGCTTGCAAATATTCTACTAAGTAGTAACTGATTTAGTGACTATGCCTAATTGAACTAACTACATATGATAGATTGTTTGAAGCTTATCATGTTTAACGTAAACAGTTGAAAAATTGGTTAATGGTAGGTTATTTTATAAACTATTTTAAGCACGTGAATTTAACCTTTTTGTTGACTTAGTTAAATATCAATTAGAAGGACACCTAAAATTGATGTGAAAAGTTTTAAGAGTGATGGAAGAGTCGTTGCAAGATGAGATGACAGTGAAAACGAACCACTTATGAAAATTTGTATTGAAGAAATAGAGGCTGAAAATAGATCAGACAACCAATTATGTTTTATTACTCAGAAGTTTTAAAAAAGATAACTAATTATGATTGCGTCCAATTGAAAAATAGATAGGATGCATTGAAAAGAGAGTTTTCATCATTTGTGAAGTTCGTGCAAAATACCATGAATGGTAGACGACTAAGAGTAAGGTATGGTTATGTTTTGGTATACTATAAAAGTATTTTATGATTTGCATATTTTTGTAGTGATTTATTTATATGTCTATTTTTTAGGAGAATCCAAATATTATAAAATGGAATAATAGAGGACCTAAATTAATTGATTTGTTTGATAAATGTTTTGGTGGTGCATAGTGTTAGATAATATTATTATATATTAGTAGTAAGGGTATTTTAGACAATTCTAGACAATTCTATTTTCTTATATATATACTCAGTGTAACCCTATTAACTTCAGTTTTGGTTTATTATATGATATGAAACCCTAGAGTGGTTGTTTCTCTTCTTCCTCTTGCTTTCTCTTTTCTTTGTTAACATGGTATCTAGAGCCTATTTCGATCCTCATTGAACGATCCCGCCTCTATTCCGCTGTCGAGTTCCCAACAATTAGGGAATATAATTATAGTTTCTCTTTTCTAACATTCCAATATTCAGTGAGATTTTTTCGTTAAACCGTGTCTCAATTCTGCTTTACCCTTTCTTTGTAGCTTTTCGTTTATTTTTAGTAGATCAGTAAAAAAAAAAGAATTTATTAGGGTTCTATAAACCTTTCCACAAGCCATTAGGGTTTGACGCTCTAACCAACCGAGCTAAAAAGAACAATGGGTGGTAAAGTTTACTTTGAGAATCATTATTATTTGCATGGTTATTGGGGGATTTTGATTGATCGTTATGAAGAGATGATTGAGAATTATCATCCTGGGATCTACCGTAGAGAAGAGAGAGAGACTATTTTGATAGAAAAGGCAACCACCAAAAGAGAAAAGAGAAGAGTAACCTTGTTCCCGATTTTGTTAAATCAGTCTCACAAAAACATCGATTGCGCATTCGTTAACCGTTGGATTTGGCTGATGTTTGGACAGAAGGTTCACAACATTCAGGTCTTCGTCTTCAACGGTCGGATCGGCAAAAAGACGTCTGTAGGGGGGAGAAATCATGCTCGCACAACACCAGGTTATCCCTAATTTATTTTATCTCAGTGATTGTGTTTGTCTCATTATTTGTATGGATTTGAGAGAAGGTTTGGAGGTTCATTGTGTTGTTTTGAAAAATGGGTTTTGTGTTAATTTGTATGTTGGGACTTCTTTGGTTGAAATGTTTGTGAGAAGTTTGGTTTCTTGGACTGCTGTTATTGTTGGGTTTGGTAGGTGTGGGGATATGAGTGAGGCCAGGAAGCTTTTTGATGTTATGCCTGATAGAGATATTGTTGCTTCTAATGTTATGATTGATGGGTATGTGAAAATGGGGTGTATGGATTTGGCGAGGGATTTGTTTGATAAGATGAAGGATAAGAATGTTATTTCTTGGACTAGTATGGTTCATGGTTATTGTGAGGATGATGATGTTGTGGTGGGTAGGTTTATATTTGATTGTATGCCTGTCAAGAATGTGCTTAGTTGGAATGCTTTGATAAATGGTTATGGTGTCAATGGTTGTGCGAAGGAAGCGTTAGAAGTATTCGCAGCAATGTTACGGGAAGGATTTGAACCGAATGAGATAACAATGACTAGTGTGTTATCTGCTGGCAACCATTGTGGTTTGGTAGAGGAAGGAAGAAGATGCTTCAAAGAAATGGAGAGATTTGGAATTGTGCCTAAGATTGAGCATTATGGTTGTATGATTGACCTTCTAGGAAGGGTTGGATACTTGGATGAGGCTGAAAATTTGATCTTCTGTGTCGTCGCTCTGTCTGTTGCTTCTTCTGTTTGATTGCTAATCTCTCTAGTGATTTGCTTTGTTGCTTCTCTCTTTGTTTAGTTTGGTTTGATATGATTTAGTTTTGTTTGGTTCTATTTGGTTTGGTTTGTTTGGATTTGGTTTCGTGGTGCTACTTCTTTGGTGGTTCCTATCTGTTGATTTTGATATGGTTGTTGCTCCTTGGTTTGTTTGGATTTGGTTTCGTAGTGCTACTTCTTTGGTGGTTCCTATCTGTTGATTTTGATATGGTTGTTGCTCCTTGGTTTGTTTGGTTTTGGTTTCGTGGTGCTACTTCTTTGGTGGTTCCTATCTGTTGATTTTGATATGGTTGTTGCTCCTTGGTTTGTTTGGTTTTGGTTTCGTGGTGCTACTTCTTTGGTGGTTCCTATCTGTTGATTTTGATATGGTTGTTGCTCCTTGGTTTGTTTGGATTTGGTTTCGTGGTGCTACTTCTTTGGTTGTTCCTATCTGTTGATTTTGATATGGTTGTTGCTCCTTGGTTTGTTTGGATTTGGTTTCGTAGTGCTACTTCTTTGGTGGTTCCTATCTGTTGATTTTGATATGGTTGTTGCTCATTGGTTTGTTTGGATTTGGTTTCGTGGTGCTACTTCTTTGGTTGTTCCTATCTGTTGATTTTGATATGGGTGTTGCTCCTTTTTTGATCGCTTCTTTTTCGGTTTGATTTTTTTGTTGGCTTGGTTCTTCTCTTTGATTGTTGCTTCTTCTTTGGTGACATCCCTCTTGTCCCCCCGGCTGTCCAACCACCTCCTGCGATTGTTGATCCTCCTCGTTACCCCTCTCGTCATCATCTTCAGCATAGAATCATTATTCTACTGTTTGTCTCTTCTTCTTTACAGATTGCTGATTTGTTCACAAAGATGCATTCCATTAAACGTTTTCGTTTTTTTTAGTTGACAAACTCTCGATGCTCCATGTTAATGCATCGTGAGTTTGAGGGGAGATGTTAGATAATATTATTATATATTAGTAGTAAGGGTATTTTAGACAATTCTAGACAATTCTATTTTCTTATATATATACTCAGTGTAACCCTATTAACTTCAGTTTTGGTTTATTATATGATATGAAACCCTAGAGTGGTTGTTTTCTCTTCTTCCTCTTTCTTCCTCTTTTCATTGTTAACACATAGAAGAAACAAGAAACACTAGGAGAGACCAATTGCTAAGGCGTGCAACAACGACACTAGTATTATTTTATGTATTTGCAAGACTAACACAAACACTAAAAAATTGTTTAGATGACTTTCATATGAATATTTCAAATATTTTTTGTTAGTACGTGTTACTTTTTTAGTTCAATTTATGATCACTTTTTCCTAGTGCATAAATATTTTTCATTATTTTGAATACTTTATACAAAATATTTTGTAGTATCAATCCATTGTAGGTATTTAAATTGCTAAAAAAAAAAAGTAGGGTTGTACCTGTCATATGAGGTTCGATATTGTTTTGGTATTAGTTTTGAGTTTTTGTAACATAACGTCAAACAAATTTTTAAAATATTAATTTAAAAATTTACTAATGAGAGGGCCAATAGCAATTAGACATAGATAAGAGGGAGACAGAGAACGAGAGCAATTAGATATAGATAAGAGGGGGACAGAGAATAGGAGAGAGAGAGAGAGAGATGCACTGTAGAGTAGAGAGGAAAATAGACATTAAGTAAATAGATAATAAGGAGGTAGATATGAGTGTATTTAGAAAAATCAAATATTAAAATAAGACTTTTTTCAACAACCATGTTTTCTTGAAAATTATTCTTTATATAATTTATTATAATTTTGTAGTATAAAAATTACTTTCACAAAATTGTATACAAACATATTTAAAATCCTTTTTATGATAGTAAGCAAACTGAAGTTGATAAATCTTTTTATTTTATTTTAAATAATCTCTAATTTTTTAAAATAAAATTCATTTTTATTTACACATAATTATATGATGACAATTATATTATTTTTCTCACTCATATTTAAATTAATGGAGTCAAAGAGTGTAATACTTAACTCTCTAAATTCTTCATTTGAAGAATAATAAATACTTCATATCCATGAGATAGATATATCCTACATTTTTAGTTTATACAATTGTTTAATTTCCCCAATTTAAATATTATATAATATCATCATGAAAAGAAAATCATGTTTTAATGAAAAAATAGTTCATTTTTAGTGAGATCTATAAAATATACAACTTTTATACGTCAATTAAAATTAATATTTAAATTAGATATAGACATATAATTTAGAAATAGACCAACAATTCTTCATTAAAGTATAAAATATTTTACATTCAATTTATATTGTTTATTATGTTTTTTTCTATTTCTTCTTATTATACTATCGTTTATATGGATTTAGAGAATTTTTTTTGGACTCAAAAGTACTTACAACATTTCATTAATAATAATATCATGAATACAATTTGGAATATCAATAAATATATGGGACTAGCTATACATGTAGCTACCCTTATTAGTGCATGAGCCGCCTCATTTGATTGTCTCCTTACAAACTGAATTCTGGAGTTTCTAAAATGAAAATGGAAAAGAGCGTTAGAAATAATAGCATCTAATATGGTCTTGTTTTCCTTGATAGAATGAAAGTTATCAGATCTACCTTTCTAATCTAATTCAAAATCTACTAATTCAAGTTGAAGATCATGGACCCACTTTAAAGCACTTAATAACCCGAGTGCTTATTCTTCAGTGATTAAGCATATAGGCGTGAACCATTCTGTTTTGGTTAAAACAAAATTTCCTCCATCATTTATAATACAAATGTCATATGACCTGCGTCTTTGTTGTAGATTGTTTCAACTTCCAATCCTCTAGTAGCTACATACTGCAATTGATGACTTGCATTGGGTTCTCACTAATGGTGTGCTATATGTGATTATTTTGTTGTTTCCACATACTCCAAAGAATCATTGCCAATGATACCATTTGTACATGATCAAGCCTCTACATAAGAGCAAAAGTCGCAACTGCAAATGAGTTTGCTCCAATAATGGTCGTTTGCACCATATATCTAAACCTACATTACTGCCATTAATCAATTCCTACCATTTCTAAACAAAAAGAAACCATGCAAGCTATCTTTGATGCCATCATCACACAAAATATAGTGATCATGACAATTGACACTCTTATCGTGTAGTTTCGAACGCGTAGGAAAACATTGCTAACATATTCTCCACAAAATATTTTTAACCTTTGATGGTCCCTTTAACTTCAAGATTAGATTTCAACTTCCTGCCACTTTGAAATTTGAAGTATCAATAAAGTCATTCAGACAAAACATGTAACCACTTCAGACAATATACATGCAACTATAATTAGCTTTCCAAACTCTGGTATCCTCTCTCACTAAATCAAAAAGAGGTGTTTTGAGAATCTTTTGAGTGATGTTAGAATAAAAAACGTGGTAACTAGGGATCTATTCCCTTCTTAATTTTAAGACATATTAAAACTATCAACACAAGTATTTGCAAGTTGATCATGCACCCCTAGTGGTTTAACAAGGTTAGACCCATCACTTAGACAATTTTTATTCCACAAAGGGATCTTAGATGCTCTTCCATCACTCCACCGAGACCTCACTTGCAAAAGAGGTTTAGCACTCCAAATACTTCTCCAAACAAATATATCTTGGATTCTGACCAAGGTTAACAGACAAAAAATCACTTAGGGAAAATATTTAGCTTTGAAAAGACGAGTGACAATGTTGTCTAGGTTAGATAACGACCTTCAACCTTGTTAACCAAGCATGGAGAGATGAAAACACTAATATTTTTAAAATTCATACCTTTGTCGGGTTTATGTTTCAAGCATATCCCACTTTAGCCAATTGATGCCTCTATCATGTCCTCCATTTTTGCTCCACCAAAATGAACTCATAATTTCTTCAATCTCATCCCCTAAAGTAGGAAGTAGCAGGAGTGTTCTCATTACATAGGACAAAATAGCTTGGAGAATTGATGTAATTAGGACCTCTGGACCTCTACGGGAGAGGCTCTTACTACTCCATGAGTTGACCTTCCACCAAACTCTACTTTTAATGAATCTGAAAGTTTTTTTTTTTTTTTACTTCTATCAATCATTGAAGGTTGTCTCAAGTATTTTCTAGTCTATAATGCTGAGTGCACTCCCAAAAGGTCAGTAACCATACCTTTCAAGTCTTTATTCACATTTTTGCTACAAAATACCTCAGTTTTTTGCAAATTTATAGCTTGACCTGACACGACTTTGTAAACAAGCAAAATATTTTTTCATAGTCTCTGTTTCTCTAATAGAAGCTCTAAAGAACAAGAGGCGGTCATCTGCAAATATAAGGTGTGAAATAACTGGGGCATTTCAACACACTTTGACTTCATGGAGGTCACCTTGATTTTCTTCCTTTTTTATTAACATCGAGAGCCCTTCAACGTATAAGATGAATAGATACAATGACAATGGATCGCCTTATCAGATACCTCTTCCTGAGATAATAGAACCAACACAATCATTATTCACTAAGACATTGTACTCTACTAACTCAACATAACATAATTCAATTCACCTACTAATTTGTAAAGCCCAAAGTAGTCAACACATCTCGAAGGTAAATGCAATAAATACGGTCATAAGTTTTACTAATATCCAGTTTCAATGCGACGTCACGAATTCTACCTCATGTCTTGGTTTTCATATGATGAACAATTTCAATTGCTACCATTGCATTGTCAAGTATGGACCTATTTGGCACAAAAGTTGATTGGTTATCTGATACACATTTATGTAGAACATATTTTAATATATTTGCAAGAACCTTTGCCACAATCTTATATATCACATTAGTAAAAGCTATATACCGCCAACCTTTCATGGTATTATGTTCATCACGTTTCGAGATTAGGGCTATATCGGTAATATTTAGTGTACTAGGAAATACACCAGTCATAAGCCAAACACAACATTCTTGAAAAATTTCACTACCACACAGACCAAAAATGCTAATAAAATAATGGGTTCAAACCATCAAGGCATGGGCACTTATCTGCCTTCATAGAAAAAATAGCTTTTTTGAATTCTTCTATTAAAAGAGGAGTAAACGACTTATCATTATCTTCCGCATCAATAACATGTGAAAGAGCATTCAAAACAAGAGCATAAACACTTTTGTGTCGTCTGATAAAGAGTAGTAAAATAGTCTCTAACAACACGACATAATTCACTATGTTCGGTGAGCCGATTCCTATTGTTATCCTCAAGAAAAATAATTCAATTTACCCTGTGTCTAGATGTGGCAGCCGCGTGAAAAAATATAGTATTTAGGTCCCATTCCTTCAACAATATTGATTTAACTCATTATCACCAAAAAGTGTTTTCTTTAACTAGCACTTTAGTCATTTGCTTCCTCAAAGAATTAAACATTACCGTATTTGTGTCGCTGCCCAATTGACGTTGTCTTTCAAGGGCTTTCCAACAGTGTGAGATTTCTTGACGAAACTTTATGACAGTCGGTTCTACCTCAACCCGCCATATCATTAGCATAAATTTATAGTTTAGCAAGAAGATCCAGATGAAAGTTAGAAATTCACTATGATTGAACAAAATCATCAAATTCAGCATATCAACAATTTAGAAGAAAATGTGTATGTTCTCATAAATATTGAATTAATTTTGGTTATATACTAAAATTATTTTATACTAAAAAAAAATTTATCTCAAACACAGTTTTTGCATTTTATAAAACCTATTTCGATACACCAAAGTAGTCTCACATTAGTTAGAAATGGATATTAAATGTAATTTATAATCAACATTTTTACTATTCAACCCACCAAGACACTTTTTCTAAAGACACAATTGTAAAATCTTACCTAAATTATTATTAAATTGTGTGTATAATATTACAAAATATTTAACAAAATTATATGTTTACCACGCAACGCGTAAGTCTTAATCTAGTATACATTTATTTTGTGTCTAAACTCCTAACTACAAATGTCGACTTAATATAAAAAAAGGAACTCATTTTGTTGTTTAGCAAATAAAGCCGAGACAAATCAGACAAGTTCACATTGAAAATGGTTGAAACTGGTTGTATATTGAATTACAAAGGTACCCTCTCAACAAAAATTATAAGGATAATTCAATTTTTTCATATTATCACCATTCAATTAAATGCAACAAATCAGGCTTTTTATGCTACCAAAAAAATATTATCATTAAATTATAAATGTAAATTTGACACAGATTAGCTTTTGTTATGTTACTCTGCTTTTCTTTTCCTCTTTCACTTTTTTTTATAATAATTTTCTTTTTCTTTTACTCTCCTTTTTTTCATCTTCCCTTAATCATTCAAAAAGAAATTTCTCAACATGTAATTTCTTTTCTTTTCTTTTTTCACCAGAATTAGTATGAGTGTCTAAAACAAAAAGACTTAAAGCAAAGTCTTGATTTTTGTTTTTTATATTTTTGAAAAAGGATGATATATAGCCGTGAACCATTTTTTTTCTTTCAAATATGCACTATTATTATTTATTTCCTTATTTAAGGATGACTGAGTATATCTTGCATAATATTGCATAGCTATTTTACAATTTTTTTGAAAAAATAGCTGTTTTATAATTAGTGTATATATTTTAAATTGGAAATGGAAATTATTATATAAAGATAGAATTTTTGAATTTGGCTCCTGCTATAGATGAGAGAGAAAGATGCTACAAAATTTTAAAATACATAATTTAATTTTAAAATACGGAATTTAATTCATTGATGAGATAAAATGATATAATTACCTTACCTTTTTGGAAAATCCAAAATTATCCTTCATCCGTTTTTATTATAATTGCATCCGTTCATTAAATGCATTTTCTCCTTGTGGCCGTATTTCATGTTCCATGTTAATGACTTTTATTAAGTAAGTTTTTTTCTCCTTTTCCTTTTCGGTTTCTCCACATCGTTTTTTTTTTCTAAGTCTTTTATTTGAATCATTTATCTTTACAATACATCATTCAGATGTTCATACAAAATTATTTTTGTTTTTGTGTGTTTATTTATTTCAATTGTTCAGTTATAGTAATTTTCACATCAAATGCTTTAGATATTGACGCATAGCATAACAAAGATTCTACAAGTAGTAGCTACTACCTTGATGTCTATGTATAATTAAACCATGACAACATGCTTATGGTGATTTTAGAACAGAGAGATTAGTGTATTTAGAAAAGTCATATCTTTTATGATAATTTTGTAGTTTAAAAATCGCTTTTATACAATTGTATACAAACAAATTATGTTTTTTTTTTAATAAAAAATGATAGTAAACAAACGAAAATAAAAAAAAAATCATTTTTAAACAAATTTCTAAAAAATAATCTCTAAATTTTTTAAATTAAAAATTATTTTTATTTAATTTCAAACAAACACATCCATTCCTTTTGATAATTTAAATTCACACAATAAATTAATTGTCTATATTTTATTTGATTATTATAATTTTATTAACTGAAAATAAATAATTTATTATTTTAATATTTTAATTTTATCAGGAACGTTAAATGAGATATTATGAGGAGTGTGGTGTAAGAACCAATTAAAAAGTACTATATATTGAGATTTATTTTTGAAAGAATAAGTCTGAAATATATATATAGTATAGATAGATATAGATAACATTATTTTAAAAATATATTTGCATTAATTCCTTAATATCATGGAGATAACAATAACAATTAGAGACAAATTAGTAATTGTATCTATTTTACATAAAAAAAGTAAAAATTAAATGCATATATATAACCACCATCATTAATAAATGAAAGTAAGTATTATTTTAATACAATAGAGGGAAATATATGTCTAATTATTACGAAATGGTTGTTAATTTCAGCTACCAAATAGTTGGAATGCAATTATCAAATATATGAATCAATGAAGTGTGTGGTAAGTTTTTTGTTGTTTAAATTGTATTTGTTAAAACATGTAGTTGATCAAGGCATTACTAGTTTTTAACTTTTGTGAATGCTTGGAATGCAAGGCATTGGTGGGTGTGTCTGTAGGCTAATTTTTGTTGGCGTTTGGTAATTTGATTTCACTTTTCTTTTCAACCAAGAGGTTTTAAAAAACTCATCTCAATTATTTGGCTGCCAAACTTCAACTATCACCCGAACAAAACCATGTTGATTAATTAATTACCATATGTCATAATACAATTTATTTATTTTTTATTTAAAAAAGATACAATGTTCAACCACCATCCTCACCAAGAAAATGGTTGCCAACCAATACATGGGTGAGGATCAATTTTCTACAGTGTGAAATTTCAATTATGACATCTTTTAAAACATAATCGTTTGCAAAATTCACCAGATATTATCATATATATTATGTATATAAAATTTTATTTAAATATAAAATTATTTGATATAATTCAAAATAAACAGCATGAATTTTTATTCAATAAAACAATTTTGAGACATCTCATTGTCATAACTTTGAAAATTATTTGAGGTGTCATAATATAAAGTTGGACACAATAGTATAAATTGATCACAATCTTTTTATATATATTATAATATGTTTCCATATTATCAATTCAACTCTCTAAGCCACACTACTTATAGAATGAAACAATGAGTGACTTGACCAAGATATAAGTGACATAGCATCTACGAGGAAACAATGAGGAGGCTGAACCATGCTGGAGAAGCAGGGCACATGCTTGATGACTTACCAAAATTCTTAGCATGTGTTCTTGTTCTCCATCATGGATTCTTTCTCTTAATATTGGCATTTTGATTATACATTTCAATTGTTAGTCACAAGGTAAGTTTTTTCAATTCATGTAGTTGCATGTATTAAGATTATAATTAAAACCAAATGTCGTTTACTTTATTTTGATTATAGACAATTAATATTTTTGACTTGATGATTCCATTTTTTAAACAATGATTTTGTAATTTTAATGGTTTATTCTAATAGTAAAAAGATAAATCTTGAATTTATAGGATACAATTTTGAGTCCTACTAGTATCATTATATAGAGACAAATATAAATTATTTTGTAAATATTCAACTATGTTTTTTTTTTATTTTGAATTGAGACACTGTCTTCTCACTCATTTTATTTTATAATAAAAAAGAAAGTGATTTTGTTGATTTTTTTAGATAAACCCCTTTGCGAGTTTGTGTCAAATTTTTTTGAATTATTTTTTGTTGAAGCTTTACATTCTCTCTAAGATTATTATTTGAAAAAACATTTGTGACTACTTTTTCATTTTTAATCCCTCTTATGCCTCTTACTTTTGACTCTCTTTTATTTTATGAATTTTTAACAATTAACTTTGATTATCTAATTACACTAAAATACTCTAATAACATTTGCATGCATTAAGTCCTATTATATATTTATCGTGCTAAGAATGAAATGGTGCGAAATTGTTTAACAATAATTGAGATTGACATGAAATGAGAATAATATTCCTAACATCCATTATTGATTCATCACACAACCTTATCCATTCTTGATTATCACACAACCTTGTGGTGAACACAAAATCTTTCATTTTTTTTACTAAAAAGCATTGTGTGCTCACTACATTTAAAGGTATATATCAATTTTTTGAAGGATTTTTTTTTTTTAATGGAAGAAGTCTTATAATCAAGTTTAATTTTTATTATTCATCCATATTTTAGTGATTATTTTTTGGTACCCAGCAAATGTCAGTTTTATCATGGTCGTGGAAAAAATACTTCAAAGGTACTAGTAATTTGCCATGTTTTAATTTTTTTTATTAGGTTTAATCTATTCTTATAAAATTTTGAGGGTGATATTTTTTATAAATGTTTTTTGGATTTAATCTATTTTTAATGTAGAACTTTATATTTTTTTTCAATGGTAAAGATAATATTTATATGGTGAGATATGATTTGACATCTAACAGTGTATAATCTCGTTAAATGCATTGTCTCATTTAGATCAATGTATATGATTCTTTTCTTATGCATTCTAGCAATGTAACCGAACCATTTTTAAGTTGAAGTTTCACAGGTTAGGCTCTTCTTCCTTTCCTTCTAGTACATTTAGTTATTATTTTTTAAAACTCAGAAATTTTACTATCAAATCAAAGTAACAATTACCATAAACATGTAAAATGTGCTGGTACAATATCAATCACTTATATTTAGATAACCATATTATGTTATTATTTTAAAAGAAAGATAAATATATATATATATATATATATATATATATATATATATATATATATATATATATATATATATATATATTGATTTTTAACCAATATAGTTCATTAAGTGCATTAGTCTCAATAGTTAGGTTACTTTCGTCATCACTCGATTTATTCTAATACATTTTAATTCTTATAATAATGCTAGATAAACATGATTTACACCATTTCCTATAATCAAATATATATAGGCAAATGAGGTTCTTATTAACAAATAAATTTATTTTATTTATTTAAATTATGTGTGGTTTTTATTGTAGGGAGAATTATATTTTTGGTCTCATGTTCTCAAATCATACAAGTTCAAGACCCATAAATTTTTGAGCCAACAAATATGAAAATCAATGACAAGAATAGAGGTTTGTGCACCAATATATAGAAATAAGAATATAATATAATGAGTACTCCAACCTATATGTATAAATAATTAAAATGTAAAACATAATTTTCCAGGCACACTATTAATCACTTATATCTAGATATCTTTGTTATGATGTTATAATATTAAGAAATAACGAAGTCCCACATCGGTACTAATCACTAACAATGACATATTCAGGATAATATAAATATCTTACGACCATTTCAACTTAAACACACAACTTTGTGGTGAGTACAAAAAGAACTATTCTTTCGCCTTTTACTAAAGAATACTGTGTATTTATCACATAATGAGGTATATGTCAAATTTTTGAAGGGTTTCTTCTTTATAAAAGAAGTCTTGAATTGAAGTTTAGATATTATTTATATGTTTTGTGGAAAATAAATATAATAAGTCCATTAAAATAGATATTGGACATCAACTAAATTTTATATTGATGTGGTTCAATGAGATGACATGATATTGAAAGTAATGCATTATTTTATTATTGTTGAAGGAAAATCTAAATAACTTACCTATAACTAACATACTATTAGTAACAAATAAATAAGCATAGGTTGCCTAGTTAACTGGTTAATGATAGGTAATTATTTTTATAAAGTAAGTTTGATATTTTGTTAAACAAATTATTCAATCAGTTCCATACAATTTTGTTCTATGCATTCAAGCTACAACTTGTTATTCATGGCAAGCTTGTGAGTAAGACATATCAGTTTAAATGTAAATAATGAAAGCCTCGTTTAATCATATGATTTAGACACAGTTAATTACAAGTCATGACGCTAATCACATTTATTAATCTCACCACTGACATGAGATGCAATATAAAAAGTCTTAAGAGCTATGCTAGTTTAGACACATGTGGGGAGTACAAAGTGAATTATTTTTTCGCTTTTTACTAAAAAATACCATGTGTTTCATCATGCTAAAAGGCACATGTCAATTTTTTGAAGGATTTCTTCTTTATGGAAGAAGTACTCTATTGAAGTTTAAATATTTAAGTTTTCATTTTTTGATTGTTTATATGTAAAAAATGCATATGAAGCTTTATATTGATAATGTAATAATCTATTGATAAAAATGAGGTGATTTGGCTGAATATTCTTAAAAATACTTCAAATGTATTTAGTAATTTGGCATGTTTTACTTTTTGTATTAGGTTTAGTCTATTCTTACAAAATTTTGAGGGGTGTTATTTTTATTAATGTATTAGTTTAATAATTATATGGTAAGATATGATGTGAGATCAAACAATGTATGATCTTGTTAAATTCATTGTCTCATTTAGATCAAGTTTGAAGTTTCATAAGTTAGGTGATGTAGTTCATCCAATAAATGCATTAGTCTCAATGGATTAACATTTATGTCATTTTCGTCATCATTTGGCTTATTCTAATCCATTTTGGTTCTTAGCTAATGTAGTTCATTCAACAAGTGGATTTTTTGCAATTGATTAACATTTATGTTATTTTCGTCGTCACTTGATTTATTATAATCCATCTTAATTCTTACAATAATGTTAGATAAACATGATTTACAAAACTTCTCTATAATCCAATATATACATAGCCAAATGAAATTTTTATTAATAAATAAATTTATCTTATTTATTTAAATATTGTACAGTTTTTATTGTAGGAGAGTTATATAGTTGGTCATATATTCTCAAATCATAATCATATTAAATATACTTGTGAAATCAAGAAATAAGTTCTAAACCCATAAATTCTTGAACCTTCAAAAATTAAAATAAATGAAAGAATAGAGGTTTGTGCACCAATATATAGAAACATGAATATAAGATAATGAATACTCCAACCTATATAGATAAATAAAATTTAAAACACAATTTTGCAGACTCAATATTAATCACTTACATCTAGATATCTTTGTTATGCTATTATAATGATATCCTTGTTATGTTATTATAATGTTAAGACATAATGAAGTCCTACATCAGTAGTAATCACTAACAATGACATATTCATGTTAATATAAATATTCTACAACTATTTCAACTTAAACACACAGTCTTGTGGTGAGTACAAAGCGAACTATTCTTTCGCCTTTTACTAAAGAATACCGTGTATTCATCACATTATGAGGCATATGTCAATTTTTTGAAGGATTTTTTCTAGAAGAAATCCGGAAATTAAGGTTCAATATTTATAACTGTTATATTTTTTATTAATTTATTATTAATAATAATAAATTAATGACTGTTACATTTTTTTTATTAATTTATGAACATTAGCTTATTTTTAATTTATTAATAATAATAATTTATGACCGTTAGCTTTTCTTTTTATTTTTATTATTGTTCTAAAATTTAAGTTCAATTTTATTTTAATTTTAAATTAAAATAATGTATAATAATATTAATTGAAATATTCAAATTAATATTTTAAGTTGTAATAAAATATTAATGTATAAATAAATGAGTTGTTTCACGGTTATATGACACAGTTGATCCTAATTAATGAACCCAAATTGAATTTATCGTTAGAGATATTCTTAGAGTAATACTAGATAAATACACTGCTTTTGACATGAACCAAACATAGGTAGTTTAGTTAATTGGTTGATGATAAGTGATTTTATTTTACTTAATTTGATATTTGATTAAAGAAATTATTCAACCAATTATATATAATTTTATCTGTTTATTCAAGCTACAACATATCATGATAAGCTCATAAATAAGTGTAAAATATTAAATACTCTTGTCATTAACTTATATATCTTAGATAATCTTTTTTATTATACAAGTTTGATATTTGGCTAAACAAAATACTTAACCAGTTATTTAAAAATTTATTCTGTTTATTTAAATTATTTATAGCCTAGAAATGGCTTGTTCATGAGCCTTAAAAAAATGCATATTAATGACAAAAATAAAGGCTTGTTCCACCCACTCTTTATCATGTCTCACATAGAAAAATTGTCAAACTATATCTTATTATTTCAAGATAAACTCGTTAGTGAGAAGTATACTTGTTTAAGCTATTATTCAAGCATTTTTTTACAACAGAAAAATAGATATATCAACGTATCAGGAGGGTTACGTCCAATAAAAAGATTAGTCTCGCACAACGTGGCAAATCACAAATTGAATCTTGATTGGAGAGATATCTATATTTAATGTCCGACGATGTCTCAAACATGATTGATTACCATACGTGAAGGGGTGAAGAGAACACATGAAAATTAAAAATAAAAATAAAAACAATATAAATATGGGAGTATAATGTGGATTAGATAATTCTATTGTATTATCATGGCAAAAAATTTAAGTCCCACATCTGCAAACAATGACTAACACTTACATGAAATACAATATAAATATTCAAGAACCATTTTGTTATGAAAACATAGTCTTGTGGTGAATACAAAGCGAACTATTCTTTCGCCTTTTACTAAAGAATACCGTGTATTCATCACATTATGAGACATATGTCAATTTTTTGAAGGATTTCTTCTTTGTAAGAAATTCTAAAATGAAGTTTAAATATTTATACTTTTTGATGGAAAATAAATATAATATGTCCATTAACATTTATAATATGTCTTAGTTTAATTAAAGGTGATTATTTTTAGAAAGTTGAATATTTTGTTAAACAATCTATTAAATTAGTTGAATACAATTTTGTTCTTATGTATTCAAGCTACAAACTTGTTATTCATGACAAGCTTGTGATTAAGAAATATGATTTAGAGACACTTAATTACAAGCCATGATGCTAATCTCAATTATTAATCTAGATTTTTATATATTTTTGACAAGATGTTATTAATCTAAATACTAGATATTCATCCATGTTATGCTCAGTCAATAAATCTCACATCAAATAAAATTCTGATTGCCACTAACATGAGATGCATTATAAAAGCCTTAAGACCTATGCTAGTTTAGACATCGAGCCTTATGGTGAGTACAAAGCAAATTATTATTTCACCTTTTACTAAAGAATACCGTGTGTTTCGCCATATTAAAAGACACATGTTAATTTTTTGAAGGGTTTTTCTTTATAGAAGAAGTCTTGGATTGAAGTTTAAACATTTGCGTTTTCGTTTTTTAATTGTTTATACGTAAAAATTGCATATGAAGCTTTATATTGAGAATGTAATAATCTATTGATAAAAATGAGGTGATTTGGCTAAATATTCTTAAAAATACTTCAAATGTATTTAGTAATTTGGCATGTTTTAGTTTTTGTATTAGGTTTAGTTTATTCTTACAAAATTTTGAGGGGTATTATTTTTTATTAATGTATTAGTTTAATATTTATATGGTTAGATATGATGTGAGATCAAACAATGTATGATCTTGTTAAATTCACTGTCTCATTTATATCAAGTTGAAATTTCATAATTTAGGTAATGTAGTTCATCTAATAAATGTATTAGTCTCAATGGATTAATATTTAGGTCATTTTCGTCATCATTCGACTTATTCTAATCCATTTTGATTCTTAACTAATGTAGTTCATTCAACAAGTGCATTTGTCGCAATGGATTAACATTTATGTTATTTTCGTCATCACTCGGTTTATTATAATCCATCTTAATTCTTATAATAATGTTAGATAAACATGATTTACAAAACTTCCATCTAATTCAATATATATATAGCCAAATGAAGTTATTATTAATGAAAAAAAATTATCTTATTTATTTAAATGTTGTGTAGTTTTTATTGTAGGGGAAGTTATATAATTGGTCATATGTTCTCTAATCATAACCATATTATAGAGACTTGTGAAACCAAGAAAGGAAAAGTTCTAAACCCATAAATTATTGAACCTTCAAAAATTAAAATCAATGACAAGAATAGAGGTCTGGGCACCAATATATAGAAACAAGAATATAAAATAATGAATACTCCAACCTAAATGTATAGATAATTAAAATTTAAAACACAATTTTGCAAACACTATTAATCAATGAAGTCCCACATCGGTAATAATTACTAACAATGACATATTGATGTTAATATAAATATTCTACGACTATTTCAACTTAGATACACAGCCTTGTGGTGAGTACAAAGCGAACTATTCTTTCGCCTTTTACTAAAGAATACCGTGTATTCATCACATGACGAGGCATATGTCAATTTTTTTTTGAAGGATTTCTTTCTTGGAAGAAATCCTGAAATTAAGTTCAAATATTTATACTTGTTGTTGGAAAATGCTATATATTCACTATATTAAAAGATATATGTCAATTTATTGAAAGATTTATTTCTTGTAGAAGAAATCTTGAATTAAAGTTCAAATATTATTTATACTTTTGGTATAACGTAGCAAAAAATTAAAGTCTCACATCTGCAAACAATGACTAACACTTACCCTTTTACTAAAGAATACCGTGTATTCATTACATTATGAGGCATATGTCAAAAAATTTAGGGATTTCTTCTTTGAAAGAAAACCTGAAATTAAGTTCAAATATTTATACTTTTTATTGGAAAATAAATATAATGTGATTAACATTTATATTGACACAATCTTAGTGTGGTTCAATCATTAATCAAATATGGGTTCAATCATTAATCAAATACGGAGCATACAATTTTGTTATGTGCATTCAAGATACGACTTGTTATTCATGACAAGCTTGTGAGTGAGAAATATAAGTTGAAAGGCAAGAGATAAAAGTCTCATCATATGATTCAAACATGGTGTTAATCACAGTTATTAATCTAGATTTATTTATTTATTGACAGGAAGTTATTAAATGAGTTTTCTATCTTTTGCCTCATACTTTTTTATCTTTTATTCACTTTTCTATCTTTTGCCTCATACTTTTGGCTCTATTTGATTAAATGAGTTTTTAACCATTTAATCCACATTAACAAATCGCACTCAATGGCTCTAATATCATTAGAAATTTGGCATGCATTACGTCCCATATCGTTAAACAATTTTTAGGAGACATGAAATGCAAAATAAAATCTTAACGCTCATTATTGATTTGTCGCACAGTCTCGCAATGTAGTATATATGAAATTAAATCATTTCAATTTAAGTTTTATATTCTTTTTCATTATTGTTAAAAAATATATCTATTCAAGATCGTTAAACTCGAGTATAAATAAATGTATATAGCTTACTTAAAATGTAGACTTGACTCATAAACTTGTGATAATTTATCTAATATTAAAATAACATATATATGACACATATAGACGATATAATGTCATTAAAATAATAATAATTCAACATCTAATCTTCATAATAAATCAAAAATATTTTTAAATAGGTCAATATTTATGATAGACTAAAAAAAATGGTAGAAAAACAACAAAGTCACGTCGAGGCATAATAGTTGTCCTTAAAAGCAATACTAAAAACATAAATTTACTTTTAAAAATCAACCACGTGATTAAATTGCATATTGACTAATATTTATTAAAATTTTACATTTTAAATTAAACAAATGTAGAATTGTAAACTCATAAAACATTAGTAAAATCGAAAGAGCTTTATCATAGTTTACTTAAACTCAAAAGAGCTTATCAAAAATATAGTTTACATACAAATTGACTCATTTTTATGATCTAAAATTATAAACTTGAAAGAGTTTAAGTGTTAAATCGATAGTTTGACGACCTTTAACTATAACTACTTAGAATAATGCTAGATAAAGATGTTTTACACCACTTCCCTATAATCCAATATATATAGGCAGATGAGGTTTTTATTAATAAACAAAATATGACCATATTATAATAGACACTTGTGAAATAAAAAACCCATAAATTCTTGAGCCTTCAAAAATGAAAATCAATGACAATTTGATATGAACCAAGCATAGGTAGTTTAGTTAATTGATTAATGGTAGGTGATTTATTTTACTTAATTTGATATTTAGTTAAAGAAATTATTCAATCGGTTTTATACAACTTTATTATGTTTATTCAAGCTACAACATATTATGATAAGCTCATAAATAAGTGAAAAATACTATTTCCATTCACTTGTATATCTTACATAATCTTATATGATCATGTTAAACAAGATTGATACTTAATCAGTTATTTGGTTAAACAAATTAACCTGTTATTTGCAAATTTATTCAATTTTTTAAAATTCTTTAAAATCTAGAAATGGCTTGTTATTGAGCCTTAAAAAATGCAAATTAATGACAAGAATAAAAGCATGGTCCACCCAACCTTTATCATGTCTAAATAGAAGAATTGTCAAGCTAGATCTTAGATCTTATTATTTCAAGATAAACTCATTAGTGAGAAATATAACTTGTTTGAATCACTATACAATGATTTTTTTTTTTTACAATAACATAACATATATACCAATGTATAAAGAATGTTGAATCCATTAAAAATACTAGTCTCTTACAATGTGGCAAATTACGGATTGAATCCTGATTGGAGAGATGTCCATGTTTAACATCCGACAATACCTCAAACATGATTAATTACCATACATGAAGAGGTGAAGAGAAGACATGAGAATTAAAAAAACAGTATATTGTAATGGGAGTATAATGAAGATTAGATAATTCTATTATATTATCATGACAAAAAAATTAGTCCCACATATGCAAACAACGAGTAACACTTACATGAAATACAATATAAATATTTCATAACCATTTTGATATAAACATCCAGCCTTGTGATGAATACAAAGCGAACTATTCTTTCGCCTTTTACTAAAGAATACCGTGTATTCATCACATTATGAGGCATATGTCAAATTTTTGAAGGATTTCTTCGACGAAATCCTAAAATGAAGTTCAAATGTTTGTACTTTTGGTGGAAAATAAATATAATTGTCCATAAACATTTAATGTTGACCTTCAACTAAATTTTATGTAGGTGGTGTTTAATTAGATCACATGATATTGGAATGAAGGAAAATCTGAACTGCTTGGTGTAAAGTTAGATGATAATACTTAAAATCCCTTCACATTAAGAAACTAACAGTCTATAAGAAACTAGTAACAAAGAAACAAACATAGTTTGTCTAGTTGAGCTGATGATAGGTAATTATTTTTTATAAAATACAGTCAATTCCTCACAGTTATTAATCTAGATCTTTTTTTTTTTTTTTTTATAGGAAGTTATTAATCTAGATACTAGATATTCATTCATTTTATGATGAGTCAATAAGTCCCACATCAAATAAACATTGACTGCCACTGACATGAGATGCAATATAAAAACCTAAGAGTCATGCTAACTATAGACACACAGCCTTGTGGTGAGTACAAAGCGAACTATTCTTTCGCCTTTTACTAAAGAATACCGTGTGTTCACCGTATTAAAAGGCATATGTCAATTTTTTGAAGGATTTCTTCTTTATTGAAGATGTCCTGCAACAAAGTGTAAATTTTTTTGTTTTCATTTGTTGATTGTTTTTTTTATAAATATTACAAATGAAGCTTTATATTGATAATGTAATAATCTATTGATAAAAATGTGATTTGGCGAAATATTCTTACAAAATATTTTTACAAAAGTGTGGTTGCATTGTTGTATTGGAAGATTCTCATTGATTGTTAATATAAAACTAGTTTACACAGTACATCTCCTATTTTGTCATTTTTTTTATCTTAATCCATTTGATATTGGCCAATGGATATCATTTGTATTGTCTTATCAGAATTCATGAAAATTACATGCTCATATTTTTAAGGATCAAGAAAAGGCATTGGCTTCAGTCTCAGCTCGAACAAGGCTAGCATACAAACCATTTTGAATGGAAGAAATGAGAGTGTCATGGCTTCCATACTCAACCACTTCTCCATTTCTCATGACTGCAATTTTATCAGCATCTCTTATTGTGGAAAGACGGTGTGCAACTATTATTGTTGTTGCCTCTTTTGAAACATTCTTAAGAGCTTCTTGAATGTGTTTCTCTGATTCCAAGTCCAATGCACTGCTTGCTTCATCAAGCAAAAGCACCTTTGATTTCTTCAATATGGCCCTTGCTATAGCAATCCTTTGTTTCTGTCCACCTGATAATTGGACCCCACTTTCACCAACCTAGTATATATATAGAGAGAATATTATTAAATAATCATGTTTTATTAATAGAAAGTCGTTGGAAAAATTAAGTGTTTATGCCATAGCTTTTATCATATAAGTGTTTATTTAGAAGCTATTCTTGCAAAAAGATAAAATAAAGGGAAACTACTTTTATATAAGCTATATATTGTTTTCACAAGCTATCTTAGAGAGTTTATGGAAGTAAGCTGAAAACAACTTATCGTCATAAGTTTTTTCATAAGCTCTCTTAAATACTCTCACAAGTACTTATGTCAATAAATAAATTCAAATAAGTCAATCTAAAATGTTGATAAATGCTAATAGTTACTTCACTAAAAAATGATGTGGCATAAAATATGATTTGATTTTCATAATGCTTTAAATAAACATGACTGAACATATGAAGTAGGTAATTATGCATAGGTAAATAGACACCATGTAGTATCAAATCCGAATTCCATGCATTTTGAGAGTCCATCCAGTCTTGCAATCAGTAAGTCTGGGATCATCAACTCAAATTTTTAGTTGTTCAATTTTGATCCGACGGCCACGACTTATTAACTGCCTGACTGCATGGATTTTATTTCCCTAGAGAATCTGGATCCCTCATATAATGGTTGTCAAAATTCAATGTTTTTGTTATAATACAATTTTGCTTTGGTGGAAGTATTGAGTGTCTATTAACATACCTGAGTTTCATAACCCTGAGGAAGGCCACTGATGAACTTGTGGATGTAAGCCTCTTTTGCAGCAGCTTCAATTTCAGCCCATGAAGCACTTTGGTCTCCAAATGCAATATTTTCCCTTATGCTCCCAGCAAACAATGCAGGTTCTTGACCAACTAAACCTATTTGTCTCCTCAACCACTTCACATCAATCTCCCTCAAATCCACACCACCCATCATCACATTTCCTTGATCAGGATCATAGAACCTCTGTGTCAGCCACACAACTGTTGATTTTCCTGATCCACTTGGTCCCACCAAAGCCACTGTGCTTCCACCTTTAACCTTCAAACAGAAATCCCTCAACACAGTTACCTCAGGCCTTGATGGATATGCAAATGTCACCATTTTGAATTCTATTTTAAAAGGCTTTGATCTGTCAACTTTCCTACTTTTTCTTCCATCATTCCCTATCAATGGTTTTCTGTTTATAACATCTTGAACTGATGGAATTGCTGTAGCAGCCATAGAAGTATCTGGTGCTAAACCAGCTAGTTGTCCAACAGAAAATGAACTCAAAACAAGAATGAGAAAAATCTTATAAACATCTTCAAAATCACCTTTGTTAAGTTTTACAAGGTATGCACCAAACCAAAGAGTTAAGGTGTATGCTGCATACATTGCACCTTGAAAGAATCCAAATACAAGACCTTGAAGCTGTGAACTTTTTAAGGACTTTTTCCTAGGTTCTGATAAGGCTCTATCAAAGGAATTGACTATTTGTTCCTGAGCTGAAAATGTAGCAACTGTCCTTATATTTGAAACTGCACCAGAAGCAATGTTGCTAGCTTTTGCATAAGAGTTGTTATCAACTTTTGGACCAATGTTTATGATCAAGTTTATGTAACTTGCACCAAGAGTTAAAGGGGTTACAGCAGCTGCAACAAGGGTTAGTTTCCAATTAAATACAAAGGAAACACCAAGTCCAACAGCTGCTGAACTTAACCCCATAAGAAGGACTGAGAATCTGTCGCCGAGTACCGAACGAAAACTAACTGAGTCTATCGAGAGCCTTGAAACCAATACACCGGTGGAGTTTTCATCAAAATCAAACCATCCAGGTTCTTGTCTAAGAATGGATTGAAACAAGAGGTTTCTAACCCTTAGTGTTAGCTTTGATCCTGCCCAACCACACAAACCTTGTTGTCCTGTCATGGAAAGTATACAACCAAATCCAAGGCCAACAAGTACTAAACAAAGGTACCCTACATCTCTTTTCATTTTGGAAGTGTCATTGCCAAAATATACTCCAAGGGATATGCCTAAAACCAATGGAAAAAGGGACAGAAAAGCACCTGCAAACATTCCCATAACAAGGCCTGAAAATAGCATCATAAACTCTGGCTTTTGCAATTTCCATACCTCAGAAAGTCTGTATTTTCTTGGTTTTTTGTATTGTTTATCTTCCATATCTTCTTGTTCTTTATCCTGCATTGAATCCACTGTTTTAGACCTCGAGATATCGACTAGATATCTTGATCTTGTTATATCAGGAGCAGATTTATAATTGATGGATGATAAATCATTGGTTTTTTGAATGCCATTTTCTATAGGAAGAAGAGGTTTTGAAATGGATTCAGTTGCAAGCTTGACAAGGTTGTAGTAGGTTCCGGCTTTCGCCATAAGCTGGCGATGGTCGCCGATCTCAGTGACAGAACCATGTTCAAGAACTACAATGGCATCAGCATTCTTCACTGTTGCTATCCTGTGAGCAATGACAATGGTTGTTCTGCCTGCTGAAATCTTGTCAATGGCCCTTTGGACTGCAGACTCTGACTCAGCATCAAGAGCACTAGTAGGTTCATCTAAAAGAAGGATTTTAGGATTCTTTATCATTGCTCTAGCCAATGCAATTCTCTGCTTTTGACCTCCTGAAAGTTTTGTACCCCTATCACCAGCCTGCAAAATAATATGTACTTTCTTGGTAAGAATCAATATATAAAATTCTTGGGTGTTCGTTGTTTGGTTGTGTCTATAAACACTAGTGCTCACATAGTAGTTGATCTCTTTGGATGCTAAAGAGAGAAAGAGAGAGGGCTATTTCCTATTTATTGAGTGAATGGTTATTGAATGTATCAAAATTACAAAATATATATTTGAAAATGTCTTTTGTTGATCAATTTAGTTCTCGCATGTGCCAGTTGTTGGTTAATTTGATCCTTTGATGTGTCTTCTATTAGTCAGGATAGCCTACGAAATAATGAAATTACTAACAAAAGACACACTCAATAATTTTTTGTAAATTTGAAATATTCAAAGACTATAGTGACATTGTTTTACACATTTTAGAGACCAAATGATTGTTAACTCATTTTCGTTGAATACATTAATCTAGAAATAGAGAAAGATCTTTGTAATGGCTACTGCACCTGAGTGTCATAGCGTAGTGGGAGGTTAGAAATGAAGTTGTGAGCATCAGCAGCAATACAAGCAGATATTGCCTCTTCCTTGGTGGCATTATCCTTCCCCATCATCACATTTTCAAGTATAGATGTAGCAAACAGAATTGGCTCCTGGCCAACCATCCCAATCTGATCCCTTAACCACTTCACTTGCAGTGTCCTCAAATCATGACCATCCAAGGTAATAATCCCTGCAAACATATTCAAACTCAACAAAGTTAAGTAGCATAATTAAATTTTCAGTAAACCCTCAAATTAATCTCTTAAGTATCACTTTCTCTTCTATTTAGTCAATAACAATGTATAAAATTAACAAGTAGTCTCTAAAATAATGGGATAGATTTGAATATACTTTAGGGAATAATAGAACAAACTTTCATATGCTTTACTTATTTTCATATATTTGATCTGATTAAATAAACAGCTTAATTATGCATTTGTAGCATAAACATTGATCATGCATGTGTTTTATGTATAAGCTATTTCTATAACAGAACATAAAATAATCGAACTATTTTCATGCAAGCTATTAGATGTTTCCATAAGCTATTATGGAGATCTTATGGAAAAAAAGCTTATGGACGTGTCATAAATTATTTCCTTACTTCTCTGAAATAGTCTCACAAGTGGTTATATCGGTAAATAAGCTCAAACAAGTCATTCCAAACAGATCCTTTAGATACTAAATAAGAGAAAGAGTGATACTTAAGAGACTACTTGTTATTTTGATATATGCTCGTTACCTTCTATAGGATCATAAAACCTCTCTATGAGAGCAAAGATAGTTGACTTTCCACCACCACTTGCACCAACCAATGCCAAAGTTTTTGAAGATGGAAATACCAAATTAATGGAATTAAGTATAAGTGAATCAGGACGAGATGGATATGCAAAACTAACATTCTTTAACTCAATCCTTCCACGAACTGAGGAAAGTTTCCCACCCTCAGGATTATAGGGATCAATCTCAGGAACTCTCTCTATGATAAAGAATACACGGCTTGCTGCAACAGTTCCTTGTGCAAATTGTGCAAAATATGATAGTGCTAGTGCCAAGCCTCTGCCAATAAATGATTAAATATACTTATGAGAACACAATCAAATATAGTCTTTAATATCAACTGTAAGAATAAATCGTCAATTTAGTCGCTAAAATTGCGTAGATAAGACAATTTTAAAATGATTCTTGAAATTGAAAACTATCGATCACATTAGTCCCTGCAGAACAATTTCATGAACTAAATTGATTAATCTAAAAAGACTAATGTGATTGTGCGGATGTTCTTGCTTCTATCGGTTGTGCGGATGTCCCTTTCATTACCAAAAAAAGAAAGACTAATGTGATGGAGAATTTTCGATTTCATCATTTCAAAAAATTTGTTCATTTTAGATCCTCTAATCTCTTTTTCATTGAAAGTATATAGTTATATAATTTTGCATTCAAATAAAACATATTCAACAAAGCTAGAGAGAAAAGAAACAACACCTTCCCCCAACATTGACACCAAAGAAACAAGCAATAGCTGAACCTCCATCAAGTTCACCCTTGGCAATTAAGATAGAGCCATACCAAAAAGCCAAAGCCCATGTTGAATATGTTACTAAGTAAATAACACCCATGCCTGCACCTTTAGCAAAACCAATTTTAGCTCCAATTGGAGCTGATTTTTGAAGTTGTTCTGAATATTTTTCACCCAGCTGGCTCTCAGCTACAAATGAAAACACTGTCCTAATTGAACTTATGGCTTGTTCTGCAATGCTACCAGCTTTTCTATAAGAAGCCTTTAGCCAAAAATAAATTAATTAATTAAGAATTAACATAGTGTAAATACATCACCGGTGTTTAAAAAGTCACCCAAAACTCTATAACAATCAATGACCCTTTTCAGAAATATAGATTAACGATTCTCATCGTCTTTACGACTGAGACGGTAACCTGATTGGTGTCGGTTCGACGAGTTAAATTTTGAGGGGCACATTTGTTTTCCCTTATTTTTATTAAACTGACATTGATCGAGTCATTGTCTCAGCCATAAAGATCAGGAGGATAACTAACTTATACATTCAGAGTGTGTCGACAATTGCTGTTAGATTTTTAAGTAATTTTCAAGTTATGTGTTTGTTTGTATCTTACTTCCTCTTTTGCTGTAAGACCACCATAAAGTGCTTTGTAAGCCATACCACAGAACATTGTTAATGGAGTGACTGAGAATACAACCAATGAGACTTTCCATGATCTTCTAAACCCAACTGCATATCCACATATGAATGTAAATACATGATGAATGAAGTGAGCCATCTGCATTTGGACCAAACAACTTGTTAGCTTAAATCTACATATATATCTAAAGACTCTGAAATTAAAATTCAAAACAAAATAAGCTAAGTAAAGAAAAGACACGTGTCATTCTTTACTAAAAAATAAGCTTGTATTGAGTTACTGTAAAGATAGTCTAAGCTAATTTATTTAATAATATATAATATGAGTGTGAATTAGTAATCCAAAAGCTATTAGTTTTTGTTTAATTATATTAAATTAATTAATGCAGAGTAACTAACAAGTGGTTTTGTTAGATGAATAAGGGAAACAAGAATTAACCTTCTCTCCCATAACTTCTTGAATTTGTGCAACATCACTAGCAATTCCATGCATAATATCACCAGTATTTATCTCTGTATCAAAAAAACTTATGTCTTGTCTAAGAATTGCTCTTAGATACTCAGTTCTTATTCTTTGAGCTGATCTCTCCCCTACTAACCTCCAACATGTGATCTCTGCCAATTTTAGTCATAAAAAATATATATCATTGTTAATTAACACTCTCAAATATACCTCAACAGTTCTACATAACTAACTATGCATTGAAAAATTTATGAAATAAATAAATAAATAAATATATGATTAATGATTTAATCTCCTTACCCATATATGCTCCAATTACCACAACTGCAGCTAAGCCAGCCATAAATTCACATATCTGAAAATTACAATAAGAAGTAGACAATGAAAACTTACTCCATCTCCACATCATATGCATGCATTTTGAATTCGGATTTCAATAGTCATGATATCACACAATTTAGACAGTTGGATTAAGATCAAACGATCCGAGTTCCAGCTATGGTAAATTAGGTCAAAAGTACAAAGTCCGAACGTAAGTCATTTAATCTTAATCTGACAATTTAGGGATCCAAAATTCCCTTCAATCCAATATCACACATTTGACGCACTCGCCTGGTCAGAACTATCAAATCAATATCAAACAATCCACGTTCCAACGTTGGTAAATCGAGTTCAAAATACAAAGTCAAAACATGAATCGTCTGAATCTTTGATCTGATCCTCCATATTCCATGAATGCATAGAAAATCCAAGCCTCCAATCTCACAGTCTCAATAAGGGAGAATTAGTACCTTCTCTACATCCTTCATCATCAGATCTTTGTCATTTTTAGCTTCTCCTGAAAGCTTATTAACCAATTTACCAAAAAGATAAGAATACCAAGGAAGTGATCCTCCATTTATAAGAGCACCTAAACAACCAACAAACACAAGTAACCAATCCCACTTTCTTGTATACCTAAACAAACTAAACAACCCAACTGTCTTAGGAGGACCAGCACCATCTTCTTCATCCATATCTTCCTCATATTCTGATACCATTTTACTCTCATAGTTACTATAACCACCATAAATTTGGCTAGGTGGTTTACTACCATATGATGGCACTCCATGATCATGTTTAACATATGACAACTCATCAAGACCATGATCATTAATCCTATAAGGTGAAATAACACGTTCATCACTTATACTGTAATCTACCGCGCTAAGTTCGTCTTCCTCAGCTAATGGACTAGTCTTATTACTAATATTTCGATTTCCACTAACCCCTTTTTTTATGATTCCCAATTTTGAGAATCCACTATATTGATCAAAGTAGCTATGATCATTGTTGTCTCTAGCAACATGACTCCTTAGTTCAACTCTTCCATAGGAAGAATGTTCGTGCGACGAGTTTTTGATGTCTCTAAAACCACCTATTCGCGAAAGGTAATAGTCATTAGCCGATCGGCTAAACACATGGCTATGATTAGAGATGGAGTTGGTTGGCCATGGACTAAGAACAGAACCAAAGTCTGTGCTATATTCGCGCAGCCCAATTGGCTTAAACTTCCAAGAAACTTCTCCTTGCCATGATCGGTCATCATCTGAAGCAAAGGGTGTGGATGGAACTTTGTTGTGGCGAGTTCTTCGTGTTGTCGGAGTTGCATTGCTTCGAGAAGTTGAATGTATGAAGGAGCTAGAGCCGGATACACTGTGGTAACTCACAGGAGTTGGATAGTGTCTTGTATGATTGGTTGAAGAGTTGTAGTCTATCTCAAAGGAAGAATCAGCCATGGCTAGCTAGCTAGCAACCTAGCAGCCAGTGTTTTGAGATTGGTCTAATGTGTTAAACAACTTTGATGGTTTCTTGAGACACAAGATTGAATAAATATTATTGAACTCTGGTTTTTAGGTGAATGTGTAATTTAATGGTTTGTTTGGGAATATTTTGTATGATATATTGAGGCTAACATTGTTGTTGTACATGGACGGCATGTAATTTTAAGTTGCCGGCTTAGCATATAGTTAATTAATTAGTTTATGACTGGTTCAAAATTTAAGCACTTTCTTGTTTAACTTTTGATGACTTGTGTTATATAATAACTTATGAAGTGTGACTTATGTAGGTGTTTATTATGTCAAGTCAAACTTCTCCCTATATATGACACATTTTTATGTCTACCTAGCAAACAAACAAACACTAACCATACAAGACATAAGTGTTGTACCGGAAGAAACGAAGGATAATGTTGTCCTCAAAGATATAAAAGGACTGCAAGTTTGTTGGAAGTTTCACACAAGGCTAATTTGAAGAGTGAAAACCAAAAACTTATCCCTCATTCTCGTTTATTTTGATGAAAGATTCTTAAAGGGAACTATTTTCACAGTAAAGGGAACTATTTTCACAGAGAGAGAAGATGAAAAACTAATTAATGAAAATACATTTCTAAAAAGAGTTTAATTGTTCACGTCACAACTATTCATACGTGTGACTTTAAAAGTATTTATGATAAAAGTCAAACGCGGTTTTAATAATTTAACGGTTATAAAAATATATATTTTGACATTTTCATTATTTCTAATTTACAAAGCATACTCTCTTCGATCCTTTTTATAATAGACAAAATTTAATCAACAAAAATAGATTAACTTTTTGCTTATTACCGACTCTTATAAACAAGGCTGCAGAGAGTATTGCTTTATTGCATAAGTAAATATCAGTGTATTATTACGTTTAATCCAGTCTTCATTTGTTATTTATTTAATTAATTGACCGAATTGCTTTCCAGGAGTACTATCAAATAAATACTGTGACAGCTAGTGTTGAGTGGTAGTATGGACTCAAATCACTTTAAACAAGAAATCAGTTACTGTTAGACGAACTATAGTTCTTTTTGTGGTAAAAATGTTTGTCTAATTTTGGACTAATCTGACTTATCATTTCCTTGCTTTTCGTATGATCACCATCCAAAAGGGTTGATAGAAGCCAAATCCCAAAATGCATTTTTCACTCACCGTTGAAATATATCATGGAATAATGTTATTTACACAAATGTTATCATCTTAACATTCATAAAAGTAAATGACATAATAGGTAGCTTATCAGGACTAACAAAAAAGATTAAGTGGAAGCAACCTGAACTAAAAAATGCTTGTTCTGCACAGTATTTTTATAAACACTTATGACATAAAAACAACTTATGCAGAGTTTACGCTTATAAAGCGTTTATTCAATAAACACTTAACAGTTGTTTATCCAAGCGCACCCGAAATTTGAACTGGCTCAAGATTGTGAGCTACAAAACAAATGGATGCAACATCACAAGGATCCACATGCAACTCTATTACTGTGTAACAAATTACAAGTAGTTAAACTTAAAAAATGAGACTATCATGAAATTGAAAATTAATAGCTGAGTTTATACATCCAAGAGTACATTGATGGGTCCTTCAGCAAAAGAATAACACTGAAGTTGCAAGAGATTCCAATATTTCTTATTTGTCCATTGAGAAGAGATAATCTTTTGAAAAGCTATTATTTTACTCCTCAATCACATTACTCATCTTAACTCTGACGACTATACTGGACTAACAAAGAGTTCAACTCTGATATACATCATCACACAATTAAATCAAAGTAAACGCGTAAAAGAATGCCACTACCGCCAAAATTACAAAGACATTGCACCAGCAGGTGATTCGTCATTGAATACAGTATGCAGCATATTTCAACACAACCATGACTAACTAAATCATAGGGGGAAAACCTCATGAATCCAAGAAAATATACATTACCCCATAGTATGTATCTTTCAATATAGATCACTGTACCATGTCTACCTCTCTTTTGTATATCATACTTAATATTTTGTCCTTTACACCCTAATACCATCATTGAAGATGTGAATCAAATCACTTGCCGCTTTTCCACTCGGTGAAATTTCATCTGGGTTTTGAGTCGCTGCCTTTGCTTCGGAAAGTTGAGAGCGAAAAGAATGATTTGGGAGCTGCGCAAAATGGAAATTAATGTGTAAATTTAATGTTATGTGCAAGATACTAATTACTGAATCTGAAGCAAATGAAATGCTTTTATTCTCCACGTCAGTGAACATGATACTCAAAGAGTTACATATGAATCAAACACATCATTAACAATAGCAGAATGTTACTTTCCCTCGAGCCAAGATTACATTCAATGCAAATAAGACACGTGACCCCTAATCAAGAATTAACCAATGAAATGAAAAGAAAGAAGACACAATTTGAGGATTCTTCACAAGTACTTCATCAGCCTTACACGTGCAGCTGTGCCAAAAATATGAAAATTTGGACTAAGATAAATTAGGTTACACAGGCATTACCTTTTAACGAACTTCCCGATATATGATCATCCCTCAGTTTAAAATGAGCGGGAGGTGCAGGAATAGAGCTTTGCATGGATTGAACTGCAAGTATTGACAAACAGATTATCAATTACAATTCGATTATCTTTATCCATTAAACAAAAAGTGAAAATTATAGTATGTAGACATGAACATGCATGATCGAGCAATTGGTGCCAAACAAAGAAGCAAAGAATGAAGGATCCATTTTCTAGTTGGCAAAAAGAGTTTAAAAAGAAATGGTATAAACATATATCTCCGAGATGTAACCAAGCATGTTGATCAATAACAAGAAATTTGAGTAAATAATAGGTTACCATGTTCATTGAACAGCTCACTTTCATTGAAGCTATCATCAGAAGGATGACCATGAGAGAATCCCATTCTCGATTTCCTCAAGTCTTCCGATGACCGGTTGGCCAGATCTCGACCATCTTCCATATCATCATCTCCTTCAGAAGTGGTAGCAGAAATCCAATCAGCCAAAGTCTCTGACCCGCGAGTTTTTCTCCCAAACTTTAGGAATTTCTTAAAACCTTTTGTGACGTCTTTGCGGGGTTGATTTTGGGATGAATTAGCAACAATAAAAGGCTTTTGTGCACTGCCCCACTTTTTCCTCATTCGAGCGGCATCATTATCACCCTCAATAAGGGAATGAGAATTCCAAGCTGCAGGGCTTCCAATTGGAGAATCCATAGAAGCATCAATGTCAGAAGACTCGTGCGGGTAAGAAAAAGGATGAGGCACACGTGAGTTCCAGGACACAGGACTTCCAACTGGAGAGTCCTGAAGAGATCCTACACCGTTGAAAGTTGATGGAAATGCATTAGGCGTTTCACCACCTGAAATAGGGTCAACCTGAGCAAGAGACCTTGTAGAATCACCGATTTCAGACCCAGAATTACCTGATTTCACAGATTCCTGGCTCAGGCTCACCTTTCCATTATTATTATAAGCACAGTCTTCAATGGCCATACTTCCAATTTCATCTTGTACCTCCATGGCCATATGCAATGAATCTTCTATAATAGCATTGCCTACAAAACCAGGGCCTGTGGTATTACCATTTTTAAGGAAAGACCTTGATGATTGATCATAAGGACCCAAATCAGTCTCGTCCAAATCAAATTTCAACGGAGTCAAAACAATCTCATCTGAGTTCAACGAGGACAAATCCTTAAACTCTGCAGGGTTGGCAGAACTCTTCCGTAAAGACTGAGTTAGCCTTAGCTTCTCTTCCTTGATACCTGGCCCCTCTTCATGATTGCTTTTGCTACGAGCATAGTTTCTCACCTGAGAGCGAGTTGGTTTACTGACTCCAGAAGAAGGCTTTGTATTTTCTTTTCTTAAATCAGAAAAATTTGGAACAGATTGAGCAAGAGGATTCTCTCTTCGTCTGCCAGATGAACGTGACATTGAAACTACTGTCGTGCGAGGTGTACCTGAAGACACATTCCTGTTAGGAAAAACTTTCCTACTTTGCTTTGAAGAGCCATAAATTTTTTCTTCCGAAAATTCAGAAAGATCTTCATCCTCTTCATTTTGAAGAGAATCTATAGGATGCTGTTGAAAAACAAGGGATATAAATTAGAATCATAATGAATTTTACGTTTTATAAATGTCAAAACAAACTTGGTTTTGTAGAAGATTAAAACGTAGCAGTTATTAAAAAAATCACAAAGCAAGTTATGAAAATACCTGTTCTCTCTTAATATTTGATTTGATGTATCCATACTTCTCAGTGCGCTGAGAACCTCCTGCCGAATTTTGTCTGTTTATCGAACCTGAAAACTTAGCTTTCATCTCAGCCCTACTCCGCTCGAGACTATCCTGCATTGCCTTCATCCTAGCTTCCTTCTCTGATCTATTCAAACTCCATTCTTCCTGAAGTTTAGCATTCCTCTTCTTCATATACTTTTCATAAAACTTTCCTCTAGATTCATCACCAAAGTTAATCTCCGAGAAATTTTGCCTAAGAGCATCACCATAATTGGGACTATCCACCATCTTCGTAACCGATTTAATGCCAGAACTCGCTGCCGGTTCAGACACACAGATTCTGGAAGGCATCAAAGGAGTTGAATCCCCAACTCCAGGTTTTCTAGGCTGCGAGTTAACAGCCTGTTCCACACGTGCATCAACAGGCTCGATTCTCCGTGCACTACCAGATTGGTCCCCAGGTACCCTAAGTTTATGCTCAGCAAAAAGCTTTTCAAGCTCATCTGCCTTCAATTTCAGCTCATCATGCATCTCCTGATTTCCTTTAGTCTGCCTTACTCTATGATTCTGCTCCAAAGGCGCGGTTACACGGCCATTATCCTGGCTCTCCAAAACCTGTTTTTTACCAGAAAAATTCAACTTTGTACTCTCATTACCACCCCGAATTTCATCCCTTTTACTCCGTGGCATCGCGGTTTGTTCCTGACTTACAGGTAGTGGTTTCTGATACTTAGTTTTCATAACTTGAGAATCATCTTCCTTAACCTGACTCTTTAAATCTTCAGATTCTAAAGCAAAAGATCTCAAATGGGGTTGAGGTGAGGATTGATCCACACCATCTAAAACAACAGAAGAAGAAGAAGAAGAAACATCCCTTGATTTAAATCCATCACCACCACCTTCAAATTGAGCTGAAAGAGATCGATTATGACTACGATGGAGCCTAACAAGTGACGTGGCAACCACATTACTTTTCACACCACCAGAAAACTTAACATCATCATTATCAACATCAACAATCCCAGAAACACCCACTTGATCCTTGAACCCCAAGCCACTCTTTTCTTCATCAAAAATCGAAACTTTACAACTATCCTGAGAAGACCCTTGATCAGTTTTCAAAACCTTGTCAAAATTATTATTATCTAAGGGGGTGTTGATAGCAATAGACTTATTATTATTATTATTATTCTGCGAAGATGACGGTGATGAAGAAGAAGAAGGACTTTCAGAACCTTTTTTCTCAACGCTGACGTCAATGCTCATGTCACTGCTTCCACTCCACCGTCTCAAAACGTCAGAAGACATTCTCCGAAGCTCTACCGGTTTACCTGAAGAATTCTCTTTCTGTTTCTTCTCGAATAGATTGATCCGGTCTTGAACGCTGAGCCGTCGACCAGCCGGAGCCACTGTTGGCGTCGACGGTAACAGAGTCGGCGACGACTCGGTCTCTTCTTTATTGGTTGAGTTATCGTCGTTGTTGTTTTTTTCTTTGGCTTCGTCTTTTTGGTTTATTATTATTACGTTGTTGCTGCGTCGTAGGGATGTGAAGGTGGCAAAGGATTTGGGAGGTTGCCACGTGGAAGTGTTGTTTTGTTGTTGGGCCTGATAGGTTTGGGCTTGGGCTTGGGCCTGATCGTCGTCGTTGTCAATGGACATGTCAGAGTTAACCGATGAACGAAGATCCCTATCATCGCCACCTGGCTTCTCGTCCTGTTGAGTAATCATCTCCGGTCTTCTTTCGTGGAGTGACATATATTTCGTACATGCATCACTAAATAATCAAGGGTCTTATTAGTCATTTCATATTTTGTCAAATAATAACAGTGCTTTTCATGAGGGTGGGATACTAAATATTTATCATTAAATCTAGTCATTATTTATGACTCATTAAATATAAATGAGAAGTGACTTTTATGACTATTAAATTAAGAAGAGTTAATGTGACTTAATGACTATTAAATTAGTTACTATAGTCATTAAAAATATTAAAACTTTAATTTCCATACACTGTGTACAAAAAATGACACTAAAATTATATTATTTATATTAATAAGGTATATAAATTAAAATTTTAATAACATCATTTATGGAATATGACTGTGTTTCTAATCATATTTTATTGAGATTTGATTGGATGATGATTGTGTAAAACGGTTTAAATTGTTGGTGCATATTATTTAAACTTAATATAAGTATGTATGTATAGAATTGAAGGTTGGTGGGTTTACTTCAAGCGATGGGAACCAAATTGATGAGCGAAGTGTATGAGTTGGGAAACAGTGTGAGGATTAAATCCGGATGCTGATGCACGAGCATATGCTGTTGTTAAGTCATTCCTAACTGCACTCAATCTCACATCAATAGCCCTTAGGAGTTCCTTCCTGTACAAATCATCATATCATATTATTAACAATGCAAATTTCAATACTAGACAACTAATGAATACAAATGAAAAATAGATTTAAATGGAGATATACTCCGAGTCTAATTAATTTTATTCCGAGACCACAATTTTTGTGTAATACTACCAATTTTCAAAATACGCTTACAAAAGTATGTGCATATCCTTTAAATCTGATGAAAAAAACATGCTATTTCTCATAATAGTTGTATGTTCATTATCACTACTACTATGAATGTCTTTTCCTATTAAGTTTTCATTGTCTGAAAGGTCATGTAGATTAAAATCATCTTTTAGATGTGTGTTATGTCTTCACCAGCTATATTGATAAATCAAGCTATCTTCCATATATGATCAAACCTTTCTTACAAAAGCCTATATTGATCTTCTATTCATATGCTAATTCATCTCTTTAGCCAGGTTTTCTCATATTTTCCCGGAGGAGGTAATATTCAACTTTCTCTCTAATAGAATCACCTGTTCTTAATTTTCTTTTTTTTATCTTGTAATGTCCACTTAAAATTCTTGTATTGCCAACACTTAGCTTATGCTCTCATAAGACTTTACAGCCCAAAATTGAGTACTATAAAAGCACTGTTAGTCTTATTTTGAAAAATGTTGTACACTCTCTATAATATTAGGATTATTGTTAAGGTGTTGGAATATTAGGTCTAATATTATTGCTATATGGTTTTTATATCTCTCACAGTATCAACACATCATCATACTATCATTCTTAGTTCTATTTCTCTCGTTTCATCCTCTCTTCATTGTTATTACCTATAATTTCAATGATAACAAAAGGAAAGTCGCTTATCTTAGATATATATATATAGCTGCAAAGTTTCTAATCTCTAATCACAATAGATGATACCACAGAAATAAATGCAATGCAAGGTGTAGTGCACCCAGATACAATGAAAGTGAATAGAAAAGTTACGTTGTTGAATCTGCCGCTGCGACGACTCTTGTTCCATCCCCACCTGGAGAAAATTGACCAAAATATTGTCACCATAATATTACCAATCACTCAAGATTAATTACACAAAAAGAAACTGAAACTGATGAAACCACAACTCTCATATAAACATGCACACCAGGGTAGAAAGCATTGAAATTTTTTGCCGCATTGTTTATATTGAATCAAATGAGATGGTGAAATAAAAAGTTTGTTCTCAATTTTTTCTTGGATGAATGAATCTTTCTAAATATAAATTTCTTGTATAGTCTTCACTTTAACATTCTTTTCTCTAAGTTCAGGTAATTCCTAGTTCGAGCATGACTTCCATTCGCTGTTTCTATTTATTTGCAAGGTGTCAACATTGAATATAAAGACTACAACCATTTTGACTCGCTCTTAACAATTAAGATAAAGCAATTATGCAGGTGCAAATATAAGAGCGTGTGTCATTAAGAATTAAATATGGTTTTTCTCTTTCTTCTCTGGCTACCATTAACACCCTCACTCGTGGAAACCAGATGGGTTATTCACAATGGAGGACAAAATGGATATCTATTGAGGGTGGATCATAATAACCATTGTTCCGTTCGTGGATACCCTCATATTCATAACAATTATCTTTTTATTAAATATATATATATTATGTACTTAACTCCAATGGTTTGGTCTAGTTATAAAAAGACAGGCTCTGAAACCGCAGGTTGCAGGTTTAAGCCTCGCTAGTGCCATTGGAGGGAGAAAAATGTAAAAATCCATTTGTAAGTGCTCAGTGAGTCCTAAGGTCTTCCCTACCTTGGACTGGAGCCTCATCCTCTCATGCTAAATTTTATTTTATCACTTTTAGATGAGATAAATTATTTTCTTCATTATTTTATATTTTGTATTGTGGATGAAAGCCCATAGTAATAAAAAATGTTAAATATATATGATATATTATACAATGTAACCACACCCCACTGCCATCCTTAATCCAGATATGGAACCTCCATCAAGACAACATCGAGTATAAATCAGGTAATTAGGCAATAATTAAACTAATACAGACACAAAATAACATTCCAAAAATGCCTAATTACTTAAAACAAATAGCCAGCACATAAATATGGACTGAAGATTTATTATAATCATAACAATAATTTCAGTTAATGATCAACTATGAACATTAGTTGGCTTTACTTTAAGATCTACTGAAAAGGGAATTATAATAATGGAAAACATATTAAGATTACTAATGAACGTTTATATAAATCAAACTTTCAAATTTGGACAAAATATCATCCTAACCAAAATAACTACAATTTATAACTGTGCAATACATTTATTTCATATTTTGTACAATTGAAGAAATGTGGTGCATCTCTGTGCCTACATTTTATATAGTCAATGTCTAATTGAAAGGCAAACATACCTTGTGAATCGATGCGCTGATCTCCTGTCCCCTGAAATAAGACATTCAAAACATAAGCAATATTGAAAAACGATACAAAAAAATAATTCCTTTTGTCCAGTGTGTGCACCAATTTCCTCTGTTTGATCATAAGTCTTTTATCACCTGAGAATATATTTTACGTGCTGCTTCCAATTGAGACATCTCTGCATCATAGGTGTTCACCATTTCCAAAACTTCTGGCGTGCCAACATACCGCACAAACCTGTGAGCATCAACACAAACCAGTCAGAAAGTAAATCAACAGGCTCGACGCGTACAAACAAAAAATCCAACGAAAAATCAATATGGTCTTCACCTCTCAAATGTTCCTTTCGTAAACCATGTCTCGGCATTTCTATGTCTATCGATTTCTAGCCTGATTGACTGCACAGAGAGTGCAGCCTGCTCCTCTGCAATCTTTAAATGGCTCAAGTATGGCTTTACTAACCCTGATGCTAGTTTTTCGGTGATTCCATCACTTGAAACAAGCAACTCGCATCTACCAATTTAATATAATGAAAAATGAAACATGATTGTAAATTCTAATCAGCACAAAAGCATATAACAATTAGAAAATCTAATTAATGGTATCCGCACCTTGAACGCTTTGGAGATAATTGTAACACGGCATAGTCAAGAAGAGTTTCAGACCTCATTTTTAACTATTTACGGCAAGACTACACAACTCTTCAGATCATTTCACATAAGCAGATGCATTTCTCACCATCAATTTTTATACAAAACCAATCATAATCAGCAAAACTGGACACAAGAAATCCCAAAGTCAGAATGCAGATTCTTCATAACCACACAATAAGAAAAATCTAAGAAAACAATAACTTTTTTCTAAATTCTGTATCAGACCAACATTTAAATGTATTCAGCGTGTCATTCCCAAATTGGCATTACTTCACAAATCTACATTTTCAAAAAAAAAAAACATGAAAATTATACAAAAATCAAGTAACAACCCAGATGTAAAAAGGTCAATAAATCCCATTAATTTTCATCAATAGATCCCAGCCCAAAACCCTCAAAGTTCAATCCTTTTTGCAGCAAAACAGAAACCCAAAAATCCTCACAAATAATTTACAACAAAATAGATCTGATTAAGCAAAAGAGCAAACTTGACTAAATTAGTAAAGTTGCATAGTTAACACAGAAACCTAAAATCCAATACCAACCAAACAAAACACACAAAAAATACAGAATTTCACAAAGCATTATCATAGTTAAACACAACAAAAATGCATGGTGCAAAACCAAATTTAGAAACAAAAAATAAATAAAAAACCCTAAAAAACCAAAATTGAAAAATGTGGAATGAAGGTATGAGATCTTCGATTGTGTTACCCGATCCTCCGATTTAGAGTTCAAAAGGGTATCAGCATTTGCCTCTACTTTCTCTCTTCTTCTTCTTCTTCCTTTTTGTGTCTCTCACTGTGGAACCAAATGAACCTCTCTTTCTTTATTTTTCTTTCTCAATTTCTTTCTTTATTATTATTAAAAAAAATTGAGTTTTACGAAAACCCCACAATGAAAAAGATGGTTTTTGCTTTACTCATCCCTCGTTTGAAATCACTTCTTCTACTTTCTCTCTCTACAACCTGTATTTCGATTAAGAGAGAGAGTGAGTGAAAGTGGTAGCATAGTTCAAAACAAAACAAAAGATTGCTACTGTCACGTTTATAATTTGAAAAATGTTCATTAATTAATATAGTAACTAATTGTTTTTTAAAAAATAAAACATTAGCAATTAACTATGATTTTCAGTTCAAAAAGACAAGAAGAAAACCTTGTGCTGAATGTTGATTGAGTAGAGACTTGAATTTTGATTCAAACTTTTGCTGCAAAGGATTGAGGATTATTGCTATTATATAATCTATGTTATTTTTTCTCTAAAAATAATATTCTTTATTTTTAAAGTGTGTGTTTTGATTTATGAGTGATATAAATTAATTTTAATTAGAAGTGAGTTAAATCTAAAGTTGTTTATCATTTTATACATTCGTGTAAATGTAAATTTAGATTGAAAAATATATTTGAGGTTAAATATAAATTATATTTAAAATTGAGTTTAGCGCAAAGAATTAGACTCCAATAAGATCACAAATAAATATTTAAATTTTGAGTGAAAGAGGTAACTATTTATAATGTTGATTCGAAAAAGATACATTCCATAAAGAAATTTATGGGAAACATAAAAAAAATGTAAAAAAAGCAACAATTCTCGTATTAATTTTAGAGACACAACATTAATTATATGTAAGATGGTTCAAATATTTCAAAGTCAATTCTATATTTTTAAAATCAATTTTATTTCATCAAAGTAAAATCAAACATGTATAATTAGTGCAATGGAAAACGATGACGAGACATGTGATAGGTTAAGATGCATGTTGGAACCAATACAACATTTATATGTATGTAGTGTGTGAGTTTCATCGATAAATACAACATTATGTTTATGGTCCTTTAAGTTTGACTCATTTATTGGATTGGTCCTTTAAGTTTTGTTTCCTAAATTGGTCTTTCATGTCATATTTAACTTGCACAATTAAAGATTTAGTTATATTAAATTATGTATGTGATCTTTCAAGTTTAATTATTTTCTTGAATTATTATCATAAAACATAAATATTTAATCTAAATAGTATAGTGAGTTGATGATCAGAATTATTTTATAAATTGGGAAAGTTAATTATATTAGTTGTTGCAATATTTTATAGAGTTTCTAAAATTCTAAATATTAAAATGGTTTTAATTGAACTAGTCGTTGATAAAAGTGACACAAATAGTAAAAATATAAACATAATGTAACTTAAAAATTTAGTTTTATAATATCAAGATATGAAGTTCAAATCTGTTAGAGATAATTATAAAATGGTTATTAGTATTATTTTGATTAATAAAAATTTAAAAAATCTATTCAAAAATAAAAACTTTAAAAAACTAAATTCAAAAAATGTGTTAAATTAAAGTCAGTGGGTAGCTCAAATAACTTGAACTAAAAAATAAAGAATTAGAGTTTTAAAATTCAAATATGAGTGGAACATTTATTATTAATTTGAATACTAATATAAAAAATTAATTACTAATTTTAATCATTTAAAAAAAATAGTGTCTAACTTAGAGAGGATCACATGCATAATTTTGGCAAGAAGACTATTTGTTGTTGTTATCGTGCTGTTAATTTATTCTTCAAGTTATGGTGGTAGTTAAGTTTAAGTGAAATATTGAATCACCTTCCCTAACAGGTTATATAACAATCATTCAAATCAATGACATAAAGGTATTTCATTGTCACACTTTAATTACATTATTGTCATTCACTTCAGGTATTTAGAATGGACCATTACATTTATTGGACAAAATGGACATTTTTGTAATTTTAAAACAAAGTGATTAGGTTGTGGTCAATATTGTGTTCATTGCGGTATTGTATAATAAAAAATTCAAATGTGTTTGGATAATTGTTCTTTTAAGCAGAATTTTTGACAGTGATATACGTTTAATGTTTAATTATTGATTAACTTAATTGCAGTGTTTTAGGATGGTCTTTTTATGTGTAATTTAATTCTTCCTCTCACAAAGACTCTTTAAAGGCTTCAACCAATCAAATCAAATGCTTTTTTCTACTCAAATGATTGCTGTTTTCAAATCTAGTGTCTCCTAATTCACATCCTATTATTTTCTTTATTTCTTTTGAAAACAAACATCATATTCTCTCAATATATAACTTTTTAGCATTTTTTCAGCAAATCAAATTACACGAAAATTATGAAACATTTAATACTTATTGAAATATTAGTTGACAATTAAGGAATAATCAAGATAAAGTAGAGGCGCATATTATTTAAAATAATAAACTTTCAAAAAAAGTGACTATATTTTAGCGCCATAGGGAAAAAAGTGGCAATATTTGAGTCTTGGTGATAATATATAGCAGCATAAGTAAAACATATCATAACACAAACCATCATGCTAAGTGTTCTAAGAACATCTTTAAAAAAAAAAGTGACTTAAGGACATTTGTTAATGGATGAAAAAAAAAAATAATGAGTTTTGCATGAAAAAATAATTTTTTTAAATAACTATAAATTGAAAAAAATGAATAATAATTTTATCAAATTATTTTTTATTAATAATTGATATATTTTTTACTATCATAAATATAAAATAAAATATACTTCTTTTATTTTAAAATGATTGTCGCCCTAATTTTTTCACACATAAATAAAAAAAAAATCATAAATGAATGGAAGATTATAATAACTTAAAAGTTATGTATTCAATATATATTTAGGGATAGAATTAGAAAGAAAAAAATAATCATCAGTTTGCATTAAAAAAATATTATTATTTTGAAATATTTTGGAACAAATGGAGTAATGATTTGAGAACAATATATATAATATTAATTAGATGGTACACTTTAAGAAAAATAATTAATATTTATTACATTAAAAACTAAATGTGACATTTGTTTTAAAACAATTTTTTTTTGTTAAAGTAATATTCACCATAAATCCAAAGAAATAGTTTAGAATATTATATTTCTATCCTTAATAATAAGCACTATTTATAATTTTCTTTCAAATTATTAAATACATTTATCGTATTTTTTTCAAGTAAATCTTTTATTATTATCACGACTCGAAATTTAAATGTTGTGACCGGTGCACAAGCTATACTCCTAGTCTAGCAAGCCTATCAACTAACTCAACAATTAAACAACTAAACCGTTCTCTAACCATTTCAAAAATATATATACTTTTTACTCGAAATTTCGATAGAGTATCCTCTGTAAATGTAACATTTCAAAACTTATAGAATCCCTGTTCAACTTTCAATTCAGTCATACTTCAAATAACATAACCTAGTGAGGGGACAACAACCACCATCAATTAGAAGGGAGACACAAAAAGGCACGAATGACTATTTCACAATCTGGTGGCGATTATCCCATACACATAGTAAATTCATTAATCTTATAAATAATTTAGTTGTTCATATAGAAATATTAACAATTCAATTAATAGTGAAACGAAATCAAAATGAATAACCTTAAAATCATCATAGAAAATCAACAAGTAAAAATACAAATTTTTGAGAACCAAGAGGTGACTTCATCTCATTGATAGTCATTTCCTCCTAAGGGCGGTCTTTCTCTAAGGGGTGGCGCCATCTAACGGATAATCTTCTCCTCTCAATCCTGTAACGCATCATCACGTATCAATTAGGGAGCTTACATCGCGTTGATAGCCCTCTCCTCCTACGGATGACATTTCTCATAGGGGCGACTCCATCTAACGGGTAAATCTCCCCAATCAAAACGAGGTAACTAGGTGCACCTAATGCAGTTAACGATTTAATAATTATAACAACGATTTCTCAAAATACGTATTTAAAATCATTTCATTGTAATTCATGAAAAACATACTCAATCGAATAATAATTCAAGATTTAAATATTTTAACTCATAAGTAAATCAAACGAATAACATATTATATAATAACGACCGTTAAATTAAATAATTGACGAAATTGAGATAAAATTCAAAGATTGTGTTCCCCAAATTTTTCAATAAATACTTTAATATAGAAAACAAGTATAATAATAATAATAATAGCATTATAAAAATATATGACGATGATCGTCGTCAACTCACAACTATGGAGAATCGTCTAAGTTTGCTCTTCAACAACTCTTAGAGTAGCCAACAAGGTCTCAGTTGACAAATCTGAGTATCAAAAATATTTCCAAGACTTTAGAAAAATTTATTCTTAAGTTTAACTAACTCTAGGAAACCATGAAAATCATTTAAATATACTCTAAGCACAAAATAAGATTTGTACTCAAAACTGCATTTTTCTATGAATTCATACTAGGATTAGAGTTGTGCATTTACCTCAATGAATTTCAATAAACAACTCTCAAGGGTATCATTTTCCTTCCTTAGAACACAAACTCTAACCCAAAAATCCCAACCAAAAGAATTTATATGAGTTTGAGAAATTATGCTTGTGGGGATATTAAATCCCTTTTAAGGGTTAAGAGTTTGAGTAATAGGGTGAGAAGAAACAAGAGAAGGGAAGGAAAAGAAAGAAAAAAACGACAACAACAAAAATGGGGGAAGGGGAGTGTTCTTCCGAAAGAGAGAGAAGAAATAGGAGAAAATGAGAAAATGAAATGGAAAGAGAATAAGAGTGAGTGAAGTTGAGTTTATTTTTATTTATTATTATTATGATTTTTTTTAAAGGACACAAGACGTGTCAATTATGTTAAAAGATGTGAATACATGTATATTATAAAAAATATTTTAAGAACATCAACATGTATAAAATTGACGAAGGAAATTCACTACCTACTTTTAATACAATTGAAAATGACAAAGGTACCTAACTTCTATTTGGCAAAGCCAACAAATTAGATATAAGAAAGTAAATCTAGTATGGATGTCTTCTATACGTCAAAAAGGGCCTGAAATTCTTCAACCATGCAGTTTAGAACAAAAATTCCTCACATGTGAATCAACCAATTGGCCCTTCATTCATATTTGCCTCAAGTATCACATGTAAAAAGATTATTTTGAACCTTGTTATTTTAAATTCAGATAAAAATTTAAATTAATTTTAATTTTTTTAAATATATATTAGTTTAGTCTTTAATTTTAAATTAAATGTTATAAATAATTATGTGAAATACAACGTGTCATTCTTTCACAACTAACCTATTAAATAGAGAGAGATCAAAACGAGGACGTAAAAAAAAAAAACCATTTTATGTGTGTCTGTTGATTTATGAACAGAGTTGCGATGGTTCACTTTCAAAGCAGGTATTATGGATGGAGAATTGGAGATGGAGTGGAAAGTCCTCCTGTCTTCGTTGATTTGTTTTGCTAAGGAATTTGCCTATCCAATTGGAATACAACGCGTGTCATTTTGTTAGAAAATTAAATAATAACTTTACCAACACTTGAAGGAGTCCTCAACGAGACAACTACTCATACTTTCAAAGTCCCTGTACTAATTAAATATAAACTCTTTCAAATTACCAGACGCACATATGATTTTTTCTTTACTGAATCTTTAATAAAATTATTAATTAATTTTAAATTTTGAAATATTCAGATTTGACACGTAATTATAAAAATTATTTTAGAAAGATCAACATATAAAATAAATATATTAAATTTATTAATTATTTTTTTAATATATGTGAAAAAAAACTATAAATACTTATAAAAAGGAGTAGAGTAGTAACATACAAATACTTTTATCGAAATCAAGATACACGCAATCATGTAGTCAAGATTATTTTAATCGTTCGATCAAGATTGTGTAATTTTAGTTTATAGCTCGATTTTTTAAAATAATTAACTTGTTTTGAATTCAAACTATTGGACTTGATCGGATGACTAGAAAACTCTGACCAAATGCAATTTGAAAAGTGTATGCAATTCAAGTCCCTTTTATGGGTAAAATATATTTTAAGGTCCTATCAAATTTTAACATTTCAATTTTAGTTTTCATGATGTTTTAATTTTTGTTGAAACTAGGAATATACAAAATTCGAGTTGGTCCATCAACTCGTCTTGGCCCGTAAGGTTTAGGTTAAGTATGGTCCAAAAAAGAAATAAGGACAAAAAATTGAGACAAGACAAGGACACAATAGAAAGAAGATCGAGTTATCCTTCAGATTATCCATCACGTCTTAAATTATTTTACAGACAAAGGATTAATTTACATTATTATTATTGTTATTATTATTTAATATTAATTTCACTATATCTGAAATAATACTCAAATATGACCTCAACTCACATTTATGGTCTACATACTCTAAAGTCGAATAAGAAATAAGTTGTATTGCCAAATATTATTTGACCACCAACTTTTTTATTAGAGTGGAAAGATGAATATTAAGTTGTGCTATTAGCATATTTTTGAACACCACTTACAATATCTAACAAATAATTGTGAAAACAATAGCTCCGCATGTCGTTTGATGGTGATTATATAAATAGTCTATATTTGTTTAATAAAAAAAAAACTTCGTCATTTTTTTATTATAAAAAGTGTTATTCATATTATACAAGCTATGAATTATTTCTTGGTTAAATTTTAATCTTATGACCAACTCAGTTTTGTCTTTGTATCATCATGTCTTTATTGAACTCATATCTCATTGTATTTTTTAATGATTTTTGCAACCATGTTTAAAAAATTACAAGAAATTCGTTTATACAAATTTAGAATTTTTTAACTTGAAATGAATTATATATGAACTTTTAAAATATAAAAAACCAAACAAAAAATTAACGAACATATGTATATAGAAATCGAATAAGCTAATTTTTTGTGGACAAACTTTTTATAATGTTATAAAATTTTCTACAAAAATTAATTAAAAAATATATATTGACTTAACAACAAACTAAAATTACATGCAGACTAATTTTATAGGAACTATTTTTTTTTCTTCAGAAACTAAAGTTGAAGTGTTGAAATTTTAAAGAGATTAAAAATTTATTTAACCATAATTTATTTATATTATATATGTATTTTTACATTATATTCAATTATATATCTATCAAGTGGTTCATTGTACAATTCATATTGAAATTATAAAGTTGAAAGAATATTTAATTCCTTAAATAAAAAATATCAATTTAGTTACTCTTTTCAAAATATTTATTTAATAAACATTAATTGAATCATGAAAGTTATGGTGCAAAATTTAAATAAATGATTAAATTGATTAATATTTTTTTTTAGTGTAAATTTCCATTTTACAACTTTGAGAAATTAAAAAATCTATTTACTCATTAATAAATACACTGCCTAATTATAACTTGGAGCTTTTAATCTTATTAATTCATATCCAAATTTGATTATTAATATGATGATATTGTAAAGAATGATAAGGTGGATCCATACTTTTAAATAATAATATAGAAATTAAAGTGATAAGTAGATCATAAATTAAACTAATTAATCAACTAACAAAATAACAACTAACCTTTCATACTTTTTATAAAAAAATGTGTAGAGTCTAACCTAGATTTAACTCCAAATCACCACTTATTTTTTTATTCACCAATATAGAAGATGGGTATCGCCATACACCCACTTTTTTTCTTAATCATAGCCCAGTGGAACAATATTACTTCTCTTAATGTTCACACAAAAGATCATACTCAATTAAATAGACTTTTTTTTTGGGGTGTGGAATAAGTTTATAGAAACTCAACAAAAATAGAGCATCTTGGAGCACTTCATCATAACTTTGGTTCCTAAATTCAAAACAAGATATTGCAATGCATTTACTGACATTTTAAGGAAAATGACACTATATAGTTATACACTCTTGATTTGGAAAATGGATTGTCTGTTCATCATTAAAAATTATTAATAATCTTGTCAATTTAAGTCCTTACTATGATATTAGTATTTTTGTTTTATAAAATAGTTATAAAAAAAAACTCGCATATAATAGTGAAGTTTGAACCTATAATATAATAGTCAATCTAATAATATCTACATCTTTCTTAATAATATCATAAATCCATCTGGTCATTTTGTGCATATTTATCTTTATGCCACGTGGAGTTTCTATCTAGTACTAATATATATATATGTAAGACTCGTGAACCAAATACGTATAATTAAATTCAGAGGGAGCAGGGGTAACACTAAGTGCTGCTCTTTCACTATCTAGTCTAGTACATAATGCAAACTTTGATGATATATTTTAGTGTTTTAAGAAAGTAACCAAAACTTTCATGTAACAGTAATTAAACTAATGTTCCAATATACAAAAGAAGAATACAAACATCTCAGGAGTTGATAAACTTTCACGATATTAATTTTATCAAATTCAAGATGTGCTAAATTAGTATATCCATCAATAATCAATTTGCATATCAGCATATACAATATGTACATAGTATCAAAATAGAGCCTATCAACAATGACATGATCCCTGATACTGATAATAACTCAGAATGGTGTTGTTATTACACATTACAAGTGATGTACATCTGATACAATGATATGATAT
>NC_021166.2:56488098-56553027 GCF_000331145.2 Cicer arietinum | reverse complement strand
ATTTTTATTTTATTTTTGCAGCAATCCCACTAAGTTAACTATAACAATTAATGGATAAATTAATCCACAAACTAAACACATACAAGGCTAATTTGAATTTGCATTGAAATCTAACCTTAATCTAGCTATCACTCATTCACTATCACTATTATTATTATGATTATCACTATTATTATTATGATTATGATTATTGTTGCTATTTTCATTGTTGTTGCTATGATTTTTGCTTGTGTTGCAACTTTTTTTCCCAAGCTTAAGCTGAGAAATCTCCATCTGAGTTTTCATGAAAAACTGCATTCTTTGCAACTCCAAATCCTTTGCAAATTTCATCCTCTGCTTCTCCATCTCCACCAACTGCTGCAACTTCGATGTCTCCGCTTGTTCATAAGCTTCACCAAATTTCACAATCGCATCAGTCAATTCCATCACCGAACTTCCCCAACCTTTTCCCTTCCTTCCTTTCATCACCTTCGCTCTCTTCCTCTCGCAGCCTTCCGGCGGAAAACTATCGCTCGAAATCGGCGATAACGCTTCCTTTTCTGATGAATCGGAATCCACCGGAGGAACTCTTGGTCGGAGATGAACCTTCTGGTACTTTAAATCAACTTGTTGATGCTGAATTTTCTTTTCAGGATTAAACTGATTCGGGCGAAAGCCGACCGGAACTTTTTGCTGTGGCAAATTACTCTTTCCGGTCGCGGAGACGCCGGAGATCTTGGCGGCTGGACCGATTAAATGATCTAATTTATCATAAAACGGCCATTTGCTGGTGGTGATGATGCCTCCGGCGGCTATCTTAGCTTTCTCCGATTTGTACTTCTTTTTCACCGTGTCGATCCGGTTTTTGCACTGGATGTCGGTTTTAGGTACTTTAACGTAATCCTCTCTGCCGTTCACGATCTCCGCAACCTCCTTCCAATGCTTTTGCTTCAGATTCCCTCTGCTCAATTCCAGATACCTCTCGCCCCAAGCTTCGATCAGAATCGCCGTTGCGCCTTCGCTCCAGCAATCTTCCCTCCCTCCGCCGTTGTTTCCTCTCGTCTGGTTCTGAATCGGAAGCGCTAATGCATAGCTGTTCGCGGCCGGCTGTTCCATCGGTGCCGGTGCCGCAACCGTTACCGAAATCCGACCGATTGCTCCAGGAGACGACGCCGGGGATCCACTCGCCGGAGACGAATGCGATTGGATCTCGTCGTCGTCCATAATCTCCTCGCCGCCGATCTACCGTGAAAACAAAGAAGGAGAGAGAAAGAGAGATAGAGAGAAAGAAATTAGGGTTTTAATTTGTTTATTTTTAATTTTGGCCGGCGAGAATGAATACACCGACGCCTTTTCGTGCTTTGTTTGTTTATTTTTGTTATTATATTGAAACCGGGAACGTTTTTTGGATTGACGGAAGAGGGTGAGTTGACGGTGACCGTTGACACGTGGAAGATGAGAGAGGAGAGAGTATTGACGTGGAAGACTCTGATTGGATTGGTACGAAAACTCCGTCACCGGCACAGTGGGTATCTACTATCTAGTGGCCTGGTTTGTTCACGAGTTTGACGATAACTTCTACGTTAGTTACGTTTCTGTTCCCTAATTACCAATCAAATACCCCCAGTTTACCCTCTTCATTTATCACCGTTTTAGATTTTTTTTTATTCTAGATTTTGTAGACATGAAAACAACTCGTAATATTTTAAATTTTTAACGACACATTAAATATTTTACGAATAGTAGTTATATTTATATATTTAAAAAAATTAAACATTTTTAAAATAATAAATATAATTATATATTTAGAAAATATAATCTAGAGTATTTTTGAAAAAAATGTATAATTTTTAATAAAAATATTTCTATATTTAATATATCAAAAGTGTCTTAATGACACATATTAATATTCTTTTTAAATTTTTAAGATTTTAATTTTTATGTATATAGGTTTTTTTACACAAGTTATATATTATTTTATAAATAGTTATAACAAAATTCAAATGTTATTATATAATTATTATAATTAATTGATAGTGTAACTTTTTTTATATTGATAATTATATATATGAAATCATTTTTTAAAACTCATAATTAATATTTTAAAAAATTAATATATTCTTAAATCCTAACTCAACTAGCAAATATCAATCTTGTTAGATTGAACATCATGTGTTAAATTCGAAACTTATGTCTCACAATTGTGTGTAAATTTATAGCCGTACTTATATCATTTCATCTATAAAAAAACTAACTTATGGTGTAAGTATATGTCTCAATTTCACAAGTGACAAGTTCATTCATTATTGATTCTAGTCCACAAAATGAAAGGGCAAAAAAACTTCATAACTAAAAATGTCCCACGCGTCTAAAATTCCTAAAAATTATGTAGGTTAAGTGAGTCTATAAACATATCTTTTGATACTTTTTAAAAAAACTATTTAAATTTTTTTTCTGATTTTTTACAAGAAAAAAAAAGTTTTTTTTGATTTGTTTAGAAATTATTATTTGATATTTTTTTTTTGAGAAAAACAAATTTCAAAAAGTTTTCAGAAAAAATTTCAATTGACAAAACATTGAGTTTATGAACTCCTCACTTAAAGTCACATAATTGATGGATCGGAACCTTAAAAAATCATCTCGATAAAAGGTTAGTATTAAGGGCTTTAGTAGTGAGTTTCTAAGATAAACTTTAGAGTTTAATTGACAATTCAGTGGGCAACAGAACCTATTCCCACATCAAAGAGTAGGGTAATATAGGAAATGAGTAGTTTTTAGTATACATCTAGTTGACATTCTAATAAAATATTTAAATTTAATTGCAGTTGTAGTCCTCTATTTTTATCAATTTATGAAATCGATCATCCTAATTTTAAAATCAAACAAATTTTGTTTTTATTCTGATTTGTTAACTAAAAAATAGCAATGTAACATGTTTTACATAAAGTAACTTATGATATGATGATGTAAAATAACTAACATTCAATAAATTGCAATAAAAGTCCTCTAGAACTTGACTTTCAACTGCATAAAGTTTTATTTTTATTTTTTTATATAATTTAAACAATGATATATATGAATTATTAATACATCTACATGGTTTTGTGCCATATAATTTAAAATATATCAAAATATTAATTTTTAAAATAAAAAGATCAATTTTGTGATGAAATAAAAATAGAAAAACTAAAATTACATCAAATAGTTAAAAAAAAATGTATTTAATTATTTAAAATTTGTTTTTAACAATGAATTGTATTGACTATTGAAATATTTTTGAATGATGGCGTAGAGGAAGCGGTGTTTACGGCGTGTTTTTGTGTTGTTTTGGTTTTTACATGTTTAGTAGCGTGACGTGAAGTTTGTTTCCTGTTTAGTAAAGTAAATCGCGTGTATGTATTTTCAAACTCCAAAGTACGGAGCAGTTTGGCACAGTCATGGGTTCATACAAATAGAGACAGAAATACTCAAAAAAATGGAGATGCGGGGTATCGAACCCCGTACCTCTCGCATGCAAAGCGAGCGCTCTACCATGTGAGCTACATCCCCATGATAACATTGAGTCGTTTTATTCAATATATACTACTCTACATTACCTAAAATTATTACATCAATGGAGAATTCAAATATCTTAAACTGGGGGGAGCAACTAAGCATGAAAATATCTATGAGCATTGACACTAAAATATCTTCTATAAAAAAACCCGCTTATATTCAAATCAAATTGTATTGTAGCATAAAGCACTAAGCAAAAGAGGTTTAACAATAACAAAAATATAATAAATTTCAAGCTTCATTGAGTTCCCGTGCATAATCCATATTTACAATAGTCAACAGCCAAAAACTCATAAAATGAGAAAGAAAAAAAAAAAAAAAACATAATATATACAAACACCCTTCTGGTGACTTTCTTTACACCCTAAGATCTCATGCTATCATCTGAGCCATTTTATTATTTACATGTACTCATATTTCATATAGTAATATATAATATATACACAAATTATTATTATTATTATTAATAATATATATTAATTTAGATGCCATGTGATTCCCCTTAGAATTTGGAATCAGTGTTATCTTATGTACACAAACATCTTACTTCCTCTCTCTCAAGTCTCAACAACGATCCAAAGCACTCATAATCACCCTGCAAACAAGCCATAAAAGTAAATAAGAAAAAGTTGGAGAAACAAAAGGGGCATGAAAAATCCAAATAAAATGTGACAAGAGTAATTTTTCATGGTAGGATAAAAAAAAATGGAAAATAGATAACCAATCGTAAATAGTCGGACTTCGATGCTCGACGCTCGCCACAGGATCTACAGATGCTTTTCTCCTCGTGAATTTCTTAAAATCACCTCCTGGTGTATCCGCTGCAAAATTAATCAAAAACAAATATGGCTTTAATAAATTGAAGAAATTATAATTATTAAGAAGAATTCATTTACTTCTAATGTTACAATTTAAAATTTATTGAGAATGCAATGTCGTCATAAAATTAATTTTATACTAATATTCAATAAAAACTCATCACATTAAAAATACTACACTAAATTTCACACGATCTTATTTCTCTACAATTTAGTTTTTGTTACTTTTCTCTACAATTTAGTTAAAGATGTACATATATGACAATTTTTGAACTAATTTCCTTAATTCTCTCTATTTTTCCTCAGTCAAATTAATACTACTATTTAATACTTGATCTAAGAACATAACAATTTCTTAAAAAAAAGAATATAAATAAATTTGGGGCCTGTTTTCACGGTCCATGGTATAAGAAATATAAAGAGTTTTGAGTATTTTTGACAAATAAAAAATATCAAGGGTTTTGAGTTATTTTCCATGATTTAAAGATAAAAGTAAAATATTTATAAATAAATAGTGTTACGAAATAAGAACCCTACCCCTCTCTTTTTATAAAAAGGTAATACATAAAATACATGTATTGAGAGAATGCAAGGGTTATATCGGATAGTATTTATTTATTGTTAGTCTTAAGTTTTGATATAATTTTGATGAGTTCACCATGCAGTTCTTCTAAACCTTTTTTCATAAAAAGAAATCGCATAGTTGCGAATGGATGGTCATATGTGCAATCTATTCCCATTCTATCTATATATAAAAAAGGGTTTTATATATTTCCTTTGCTTGTCATTTTCCCTATCTTGCAAACCTAGTACAAACAAAAACATTCAACATAGCTGAGAATAAAAAAACAAAAAAACACACAACAAAGTAGAGGGGATATAATTACGTGTTAAAGGCGTGCGAGGTGTGATAGGCGCAGAAGAACAAGGAGAAGTGGGTTCCGATGCAGTGGCTCTACCGTAATTAGAGTGTGCCCGAATAATTGTGATGCTACGACTAATCTGAACATCCTCCTTAACCGGCGCTGATCGGACGGCGGAGAATGAATTATACTTCCGAAGCTTACCCAAACCCGTTTCCGGTGTGGGACCCGCCAACGTTTCGTCCCAAAGCTTGTCAAGAAACCCCATAATAAGTCACAATTCAAACACAAAGATTAATTATAAAAGGGACGAAACGACAGAGAGGAGAAAGAACAAAACAAGGCAATGAATAGAAACAAAATTTGTTTTTTTTTTTTGTTTTTTTTTTTGTTTTTAATTTTATTTTGGGTTGTGTTTGGCGAGAGTGTGAGGGTATTTATAAAGAGATTAGATTAGGATGAAGAGTTGATAAGGTTAATTGAATTAAATAGTATTTGACGGCTAATTAAGACAGCTTGTAAACTTAGCTCCGGCTAATATAGCTTTCTTTATTTGCAGCCGTAAAATTGATATTCTCAATTGCTATATATTTATCTCTTCTTCTATATATTCGCTAGATACTTATATTAGTTGTAGCTGAAATTAGATTTTTGTAATTATCTGTATGACTAGTTTCTGTATCATCTTTTTTTTTTTTTTAATGAATTCTATTGCTATTATCATATTTTTAAAATGGGAACTCTTTCATTCCCTATTTTATATAGATTAAAAAAATCATACATAGAATAAAGATAAATAATTTTATCAAATCATTTTTATTAAATTAAATATTAATGTATTTTATGATATTATAAATGTAAAGTAGAATATAATAGTTTGAGAGGAATATACACAATTCAATTTTTTTTTAATATTATATTAAAAACTCAAAATAACATTTATTTTTCAGCATCATTTATTTAAATGTGACACTCGCCGTCTTAAATATTTAGAGGTTATGTTTTAATTTTAAAAATTGAGCATAATAAAAAAAATATATAATTTTAATAATTATAGTAAAATAAATTTTAGTCCCTATAGATACATAATATGCATGCAACTAGTCATACAACAAGAAAATATCTACAACATAACACCTTCACATGTTATACTCGAATATATATTTCGATAATGATAAACTACAATTCTATTTATAAAAACAATTATACTTATAAAATGTACCGATTATAGAACTCAAAACTACTATCATATACACCGCAATATATATATTTATTAACATATTTATTAATATTTATGTGTTCAGTCAGAATTCATCATAATCCGATTAGTATATAATAAACCACATAAATCACATTATATTATAAACTTATATAATTTGGTTTTTATAAACTTGTCACAATTAATAATTATTCATTATTCAATTTTTTTTTAATATAAATATTTTTTCTTCTATACTTTTCTATAGGCAAAAGTTTCTCCAAAATCATACATTAGATCACAATTTTATTTTTGAGAAAACCATTCTATACTCATCCATACCAATATTTGTTTTTTCAAATATCTAACACTCATAAAACAAATAATAAACATTCATCCATAATCGTAAAAATAATATAACACAAGTATGTCTCTAGGTAAATGGGATTATGTTTATATGATCGATTTCGTCAACCCATAAAAGTAGAATCGCATTTAGACTATAAAATACAACACAATCTTCCAAGAAACCTACTTTGTTTATTTGGTTTTTATAACGAAAAAAATATTAATAAAATGCAAGTGAATATTAGTTTTGTATTACGAAATTCAGCTAATATTGAAATAATTCTTTTAAAAATATTTTTTCAGTGTTAATTCTCTTTAGTACATTTTTATTACTTGATTATTTTTCAGTCTTTGACACAATTATACAAGTGATCGTATTCTTACCGACAAACGATAGTACCATTATAAATCATAAATTTAAGTTCTTAATATCTAAAACTCTAACAATAAATTAAATCATAATGAATTCTTATATTAAATCAATAAATCAATGATTTCAAATAAGTTGTTCATGAAATCAGTAAATCACATAATCTCAACATCAATATTTTTTTTTGGAGAATTTGGAGAACTCCTAATTTAGGCCTCCTAATTATGTCTTTTGCATCCCGAGTACTCGAAATTAGCATTTTACTATTCTTTATGACTTTTTTTCTTCTTGGAAATGAAATGAAAATGAAATGAAATGAAATTAAAATTTATTTATTTATTAATTTATTATTTCAAGAATAATTTCATCATATCTAAAATAAATATTTTTTCACATATCAGTTTTATTTTTTTTAAGTTCTCTCCACTAAAACGCTTTAAACACTAAATATGAATATCTTACTCGTTAATAAATTCGAAATAAGATCACTAAGTAGTAAAAAGCTAGCATTTTTTCAATACTCGAGCTCCATAGTTCTTTGTTCTCACTTTTTATTCCACTAAACAAGAGAGGAAAGATAAACACATTACAATACCAAAATATTAAACTTGGTTTAGTTAGGTTTTTCTAATTTCAATAAATTCAATTACTATTTTTACAATGCCTCACATATTTCATGACTAGATTTGAAATTAATAAATTTTATTGGTTGATATCAACACGTTCTTCAAAAAAAAAAAATAATAAGTAGGATCAGCATGTGTTCAAATTTTTAACTCTTATGAAAAAAAAAATAGACGAAAAGTGACTATATACATTTGGGCCTTCATGTTTTTATTTTTTTTACGGGCCTTGAAGTTTTTATAATCGTAGTGAATACTTATAATATAAACACCGGAAAATGGTGATAATGATGTGCTTTTTTTTATATTATTTCTTAAAATTTACTAATAATTTTTTTCTCGATTTCTTTTAGATTTATAGAAGAAATGATAAAAAAAAACATACATACGATAGCAAGATTATGAGTTTAAACTTGCGATGTGATATTCAACTTAACAATATCGATAATTATCAGTTAAGTTAGACTTTACTGATTTTTCTCAATAATTATAATTAAAACATTTTATGATTATTTAACTCAATTTATATTCATATAGATTTATTTTTATCATTTAAAGTATTTTATCTCTAAAGTTTTGTATTTTAATTATATTTTAAAAGTATCATACAATACACATATTATTTACTAATACACATATTATATAAGAGTTGAGATCTTCTTCATTTCTCATACTCTTTGTTACCATAGTTTTGAAAATAAAAATATAATAATTTAAATTTTGGTGGATCTAAATATTTTTTATACACTTCAAAACATTTCAAAATTTTATTTTAGTATTAAAGAGGAGAGATTGAATGAGAATGTAGAGTAAATGGAGACAATCCTAACTCATCTTGCATGATGTGATTTAAGAGTAAAATTTAAAAATACACTGAGCTTGAAAATTGCAATAAGGATCGCCATTGATAAATTTGATGTTAAAATATTTTTAGATACTAGATAGGTAATAAAAATTGAGTAAAAATACCATTTGATTCTTAAGTGTATCAATTTGGTCATTCATTTTTATAAAACTCCCTCAATTAACAGAAAATTTTGTAATATCAAATTGTTTAAAAAATTACATATATAGTATTAAGTTGCTATATAAAGATATATATTTGGTCTATGAAATTACATATTTGATCTATGAAATTACATATTTAGTATCAATGAAGTTCCCACAATTAACAAATACAAACACAAAACTTGACAAACTTTTACAAAACAGGAGATTAACTTAATATTCTATAAAAGTTGAGCACCAAATTAAGAAACTAATAAACTAATAAGAGCTAATCAATTAAATAAATTAAATATTAAGTGATTGAATTCAAATGATTAACGAATTTTAAAAACTTATTCAAAAAAATTCGAATTTAAATTTTGATTAAAACAATTTTTTAACAAATTTTATTTACTGCCTTTACATTGAAAACAAGAGAGTTAAAAAATCACATCGATGAATTAAGAAATTATATAAAAATAATATAGTGAAATAAGTGAGCCTAAGATGAGAGCCAGCCAGCCAAGCCAACATGCAAATGCAACTCAGATCCACAAAATTGGGAAGGATGTAAGATATGTTAGTTTCTAGTGTAATGGTCAAGTCATACATATACAAAAGTAAATTAAATATTAAATATATAAAAGTGTTAATTCACATTACTATTATCTTAAAGATTTTTGATGAAAGATATAATATTATAATTTTTTGTGGTGGTGAAAAACTTGATTTGGTGTCCTCAACTTAAAAAAAAAAAAAAACAAGGAAAGTGGCAGAAAGTAGAAACATTTGGGCCCATTTCATTATTGACAAACCCTTTTACAAGTTACAACATTCACACGTCAAAATAAGTCCAAAAATAAAATAAAATTCACACGTCAATTGGATAAGATCCCACGAAATCTCATCCCACCTCTAAGATGTAACGTACTTGTCATCATATATAAAATAAAATAGGTAAAGTGTAGAGCTTAAAACTTCATTACACTTATTTTTTTTTTGTGTTCTTTCTATACGAGTCTAATACAATTGATGCAAGTTGTTGTATTATGAACTAACTCTTTTCTTGATGAATTAATTTTATGATACAAAAGTATATACAGAAGACAAAGCACAAAAATGATATAATTGTTATTAAAAGTATATATTATGAATTAATAAAATTCTATTAAGCCAAATAAAAATGAAGCAACATTAAGTAACTAAATTAGTTTTGTAAAAAAACATGATTAAGTAATTAAAATAAAAAATATTTTCTAAAATCTGTATATATGATTAGTATTTCTCAGTGAAAACATTTAACTAATTGTCTTGGCCCGAAATATTATATTTTAACCTCTAATCTATTTTTTTGAAATAGTGATAAATTGTTAATTTTATTAAGATGATGAGTTAAATTTACAATCTTCTTGTCACTTCAACTCCCTCAAATTACTACACCACCTTATGACTCCTTAATATTATTAGAATTTTGCAAAGGTTCATTTATAGGTTCATTTGAGTTATACATAGTAAATTATTAAATAATTTTTATATAATAAAAATGTAGTTAAATATATATATTTTGTAAGTCATTTAAATCTTCGAAAGTGTCTTTAATTCGTTAGTATAGTTTTCAAATGTATTTTTTATTACTCAATTTTATCTATAAAATTACTTACAAAAGAGAAATTTAATGATATATTTAATTTTGATATATTTAAAACTACAATAATCCCCTTAATATTAATTTATAACTTTGCCATTAAATTTTGTTGAAAGTCGAATCTGTAACCTCTTTACAACTTCACAGTTCTTCATCCAAATCATCCTTAAATTTGTACAATATCAAATTAACTAACCTTGTACTTCCAAATAGAGCTATAGCTTTTTTTAGAAACATAGTCATTAAAAAAACTCTATTAAGCTTGTTATTCTTGTCATTATCCATTTGGTGTTCTGATAAAGCCTAACAAGAATAATTAATCCAATAAATGATGGAGATAGAGCCACACCTATAGAACTCAATAAATTGTCTAGGCGATGTTGGAAATGGGCTTTTGTAGGCTCAGAGTGAGGTCTTATAGTGTGTGGATTGTATTTTGGTTAGAGAATTGGATATTGTACCCCCCATTTAAACTTATACTCCTCCAATTTGTTAAAAATCCAATTTTATCCTTAAAAAATTCATTTACGAGCAGTTAAAAAAAATTACTCTAAAATCTGACCTTGTTGAAATTTCCGGTAGTTATAATTGTTACCGGAAATTTGGAAAATGAAATTTCCGGTAGTTGTAATTTGAATACCGGATTTTTGAAATTTCCGGAAGCTACCGGAAATTTCAAAAAATTTGAAAAATCCGGTAGTCATTTTTTGTTCACCGGAAATTTGGTTTTTTGAAATTTCCGGTAGTTAACCCGGAAATTTCAAAAATCCGGTACTTAATTTTTTTTTTTTTTTGAATATGCTTTTAATTTGTTTGTTATTTTATTTGAATTGTTTTTTTGAACTAGGGATGGAAAACACATGACCAGTATTTATAGATTTAACTGAAGCATTTACAACTGATCAAATTTTTGAGTCACGAGAAGCTGTCATATCATGGGCAAGAGAGATAGGTCGACAAAATCGAGTAGCAGTTATCATTACTCGATCAGACGTAGAGACTGGAAAGAGAGGAAGAAAGTCAAAAGTAATTCTTGGTTGTGATAGAGGTGGACAATATAAGTCAAATAAAAATGACACAGGTACTTCAACTAAAAAGTGTGGATGTCCGTTTAAACTTAAAGCGAGACCACTGAAAAATGATGAAGGATGGATTATTAGTTTAATCTGTGGACTTCACAACCATGAGTTAGTAGCTACTTTTGAGAATAATGCATTTATGGGACGCTTAACAGAAGAAGATAAGAAACATGTTGACGAGTTGACAAAGTATCACGTTGCACCGAGACATATCTTGTCATCTTTGAGAGATCGAGATACGGAGAATGTGACTAGTATCTATCAAATTTACAAGCGACGAAGTACATACAGGAAGAATTTGATGGGACCTAGAACTGATATGCAACATTTGTTGAAGTTACTTGAAGCTGAGAAATATACTTGTTGGAGTAGGACTCATGAGGACTCCAACGTTGTGAGGGATATGTTTTGGACGCACACAGATTCCATAACTTTGCTTAACATGTTCCCTCTTGTATTGATCATGGATAGCACCTACAAAACCAACAAGTATAGGTTACCGTTGTTTGAAATTGTTGGTGTAACTTCAACTTGGTTGACATTTAATGTTGCATTTGCTTATATGGATTCTGAACGTCAAGACAACTTTTGGTGGGCATTGGAGAAGTTAAAAGAGTTGTTTTTTTCAAACACGCCATTTCCTCAGGTGATTGTGACTGACAGAGAACTGGCTTTAATGAATGCAATTAAAGTTGTATTTCCATCTTCAACAAATTTACTTTGTCAACTTCATATTAACAAAAATGTTGGAGCCAAATGCAAACAGTATATATTAAAGAAAGACATGCAAGAACCCATTCTTGAGTTGTGGAGGAAAATTGTTTATTGTTCTGAAGAGAAGGAGTACGAGGAACTTTTGCAAGTATTTGAGCAAGCATGTGTCGATAATATTATTTTCTTTGACTACGTCAGAGACACATGGTTGAATCCTCATAAGGAAAGATTTGTTGAAGCATGGACCAATCGAGTATTGCATCTAGGAAATACTACGACTAATAGGTATGTCATTAAAATTTCACATTTTGTATGATATATGATATATGATTTATGCATGATATATGATCATTACTTCACATTTTGTATTTTTTTTGTTTAAATATTAGGGTTGAGTCTGCTCATTGGTCATTGAAGAGATTTTTGGAACACAGTAAAGGAGATTTTTGTAAGGCATGGAATGGTATGAATGACATGTTGAAGTTTCAAATTATTAAGATCAAAGGTTCATTTGAGATAAGTAAAGGTCGCAAAGAGCATATACACAACAATCCATTCTTTGAGAAATTGACTTGGGTGGTATCCAAGAAAGCCTTAGGTGATATTGTTGAAGAATACAAGAGAGTCAGTTATGTCGGTAACGACAAAGATGTGTGTTGTTGTATACTTAGAAAGACTCATGGATTACCTTGTGCATGTGAGTTAGCAGGATACAAGATGAAAGGTGTTCCAATCCCATTAGATGCTGTTCATATACATTGGAGGAAATTAACCTTGAATAGTGATCAAGAGAATGACCAGTTGACAAATGATTCAGAGTTGGACATTACATCGGAGATGGATATAATTTGGAAAAAATGGAAAACACTTAATATTGCTGGAAGAAGGGCTTTAAAGAGCAAGTTGCGTGAAATAGCATATCCGGAGACAACATCAATGTGTGCACCAGTGGATAAAATCAAAACAAAAGGTGGTGTTAAGAAAAAAGGCAATAAGCCGAAGGGATATGACGTATATCGCGACCCATCATACTTTGAGCATGTTGATACTCAAGTCTCCCAGCAGGTATCCAAACAAGTCTCCCATCAAGCATCCAAACAAGTCTCCCACCAGGTTAAAAAATATTTCCACGAGTTTCCTTCTTTAATTCATCCATATATTGAAGACATAGTTAATGTTAAAGCAGATGGAAACTGTGGATATCGTGCTATTGCTGCTTTACTTGGTTATGGTGAAGAATACTGGAGCATTATACGTCGGCAGTTGTATACAGAGATTAAGTCCAAACCTGATTTATATGCTGCATTATTCAAGGAACGTTTGCAAGAAGTGACAGAGTCTTTACTTGTAACTGAGTTGGAAAACCAAGGTAATGAGAAGTGGATGACCATTCCTGATATGGGTTACGTGATAGCAACAAAATATAATCTCGTTCTTGTTACATTAGCAAAAACTTTTTGTTTGACTTTTTTCCCATTGAGGGGTGCACATAATGGAGATTTGTCACGTGATCGTGTTATCAGCATTGGTTTTGTTAACGAAAATCATTGGGTTCAAGTTAAATTGAAATCTGCATGTCCGTTACCACCACTTGCATGGCATTGGAAGAAGCATCGTAGCGATGAGTCTACATCATGGGCTATCGCTTATGCAGGACGTCTACAACATTGGGGTTCTTTAGATTTAGAAAATAATTCAGATTATATGTCTTTGGCAGATGATTGATACTTTTGAGTTGTATTTTGTTTTAAATGATATGATTGGCAGATGATTGATACTTTTGAGTTGTATTTTGTTTTAAATGATATGATTGGCAGATGAATAATAAATCGCTGAATAAATCGCTGAATAAACTAAACAATGAAAATTTAAAATTTAATAAACTCTAAAATCTAATTGAGAAATACCGACATGTGTCTTTATGGTAGCTAGCTGTTAGTGTACTAATTAAAGATAGAAGCTTTATACTATAAATTGTGCATTGCATTTCTCATAAAGTTAAAAACTGTTTTTTAAGACATAAGTACTATTTGTGGAGTGCTTAAGATGCATATTTTGGGGTTTTTGATATAAATATCTTTTTTTTTAATTTTAATATTAGATTGCTCCACTTCTAAAAAATAATATCAAAATGTCCTATTTTTTAGCTCCAGCTGCAGATCGCAAACTGGGGATGCGACCTCCTGAAGAAAAAAAATTTTAACCTCACTAGATGGTCGCATCCTGGGGATGTGACCTCCTACTAGCTTCATTTTTTTTTGTTGAATTTTGTTATTTATTATTGGGTATATTATATTTATTATTATTAAATATTTTAAAAATAATTATAACATTAAAAAATACAAAATATTATTATAAATAATAAAAATAATTAATTTAATAATATTATATAACTTTTAATAATTATTATAATAATAAAAATAATAATAATAATAATTTTAATAATAATAATAATACTAATAATTTTAATAATAAGATTGATGTTCTTCATGTGGAATGGTGGATCGAATACAGGTGGGATAAGTTGATCTTCTGCTTCCATATCTTCATCACCATCGTCAGAATCACGAAATGATTCATCGAAGTATATTTCATTATCTTCACTATAATCACCTAATTCTTTCTCATTGATATTATAATGGACACTAAGTGGAAGATCACATTGTGGACTTGTTGGGAGAGATTCGTGATGAAGTTGTTGAGAGACATTGTAGACATTGTGGACATGTTGAGTTTGTTCATTTATTATTATTAAAATTATTATTATTATTATTTTTATTATAATAATTATTAAAAGTTATATAATATTATTAAATTAATTATTTTTATTATTTATAATAATATTTTGTATTTTTTAATGTTATAATTGTTTTTAAAATATTTAATAATAATGAATATAATATACCCAATAATAAATAACAAAATTCAACCAAAAAAAGAATGAAGCTAGTAGGAGGTCGCATCCCCAGGATGCGACCATCTAGTGAGGTTGAAAATTTTTTTCTTTAGGAGGTCGTATCCCCAGATTGCGATCTGCAACTAGGGCTAAAAAGTAGAGCATTTTAGTATTATTTTTTGGAAGTGGGGCAATCTGGTATTAAAATTAAAAAAAAAAAAGAGGATATTTATATCAAAAACCTCATATTTAGGGTACATGTATGACTCAATCTTATTTAACCCATGAGTTTATAGTAAATCTATAGTTGATATTACATTTTAAGTTGCAATACATTATTTTTTAATGTGAATTTTAAATCATGTTTTGAATGAGAATATTTTGGAAAGCTTAATTAAATCTTAATATATATTTGATGTTTTGAAAAATTTAAAAGAAATACATGATAGATAATCATATAATATTTAATATAAGTCTTCCTCTACCTTTCCTTTCAAAACCCAACTTTCAAGAATACCCTTAAGATTTGTTTGGTTTAAGAGCTAAAGTGAGAGGAAAGAAAGATAAAAGAAAAGGAAAAAAGAGAATAGAAAGTGAAAAGAGTTTTTAATTATTTGGTAGAAGAGAAAGTGAAAGACAAAAAAACGTGTATTGATAAAATGAAAAAATATCTATAAATAAAAAAGAAAAGAGATTAAATCATAAAAAAATATAAAAGAAAATAATAAATATTTATTCTATTCATAAAAATAAAACAACGTGATGAAACAATTCTAATTTATTTTAGTAATAAAAGTTATTTTAATTGATAAAAAGTAAAAAACAAAAATAAATTATCGTAAAAAAACCAAAAATAAACACCAGTCACATGTTGTACAAATAACTAGTGAGTGTAAAAATGATGTTATTGTAATTTTAAACAAAATATGGAGGTTTTTGTTCATTTCTCCCCAATTTGAGAGAATTTCTTTTTGCTGTGAAACCCATACAGATTTTTTTCTTTCTTTTATGATTAATAGTTTTCAGAAAGAGAAAAAGGATTTTGATTTCCGTGCTTTTCCTTTTCAATTTTCTTTTCCGTACACTTAAGGTTTTGGAGATAAAAAAAATGTATTAAATGCACATGTGTAATTGTCGTTAGTCTAAAGATATATAATGCAAGGATCCTCCAACATTTTACACTATATTTGGAATAGGGAAAAGGAAAGGAAAAATGTTTCAAAAGAAAGAAAACACAAATTTTAAAATTGTTTACATTATTTGATATAGTGTGTTCTGCATATTATTTCTCTCTATTACGAAAGAAATGAACTTTTTGTTTTTTAATTTTACTTCTATTTTTTTTTCGTCATATACTATTTTTTAAAAAAATTTATCTTTTTAAAAATTTATCGATTTTTTTTCTCATTTTCTACACAATCAAATAAAGAAAATAAAAAAATTTATCTTTTTTTCTTTTGACTTTCTCTCGATCCAATCCACTAAACATCATCTTATTTTATATTATTATTTTTTCTTCTAACTTTTCTTTTCATTAATTTTTTTTCTCTCACTTTCTTTTTATAAATCAAACATAATATTAATGTCTCTCCATCCAACAAATAAAAGAATGTAACTTTACACTAAAAAAAATAATAAAATTAAAAATTAAATTCATTTTTGTATTTGATATTATTTTTTTGGTGAAAAGTATTTATTGAAAGTACTTTTACGTCTCTCATATTTATCACAAAGACAACATGTATATTGACAAATTTGTTAAAGTTGATTTTTACATTTATTGTTTTACTTAGTGAGATTTACCTCGTTATTGTATTTGTAATGATTTTAAGCAAAATTGATACAAAATTTATGTTTAATGTTTTAATTAATACTTCTCGTATAGTTGTTTTTGTTCATCATGATGTTTATTTTGTTACTCTTGCATTGGTTGTTTTTTCTCTTTGATTTTATCTCTTTGGATTTTTCAAATAAGATTTTTAATGAGACAATATTGTTTATTCTTGTTTCTTTGGATTTTGACCTAGTTCTTTAAAAAATTATATTTTTTTACTTTTTTTTAATGTATTTATTAAAATACTGTAAATGATATGTGGTCATTTTTTAGTGTCAACATAGTTAAAATGTCATTTCTATTAAATGATGTTTTGTACTCTAATTTTTACAAAAAATTAAAACAAAAATTTAACATATCTTTTTTAGTCATTGTAAAAACATTTACATTTTGCAATCCTACAAAATTATCCTTAAAATAATTTTAGTTTCTATTAAAACAAAATATGTTTAATTAACCTTTAACATTTAAATTTTTGAATATTTTATTTGCAAGCGTACGTAAAACATTCACAAAAATTTAAAAGAATTTAACTTGTAATAAATTAAATGTAGATTTTTTAAATGTCTTAAAGTCAAGATAAAAGTAAAAAAAAAAATCAAAATTTAAAATCATTTTGTATAAAAAAAATATTTTTTATTATTATGTAAATGTGTTACAGAATTTATTCAAAAATATATGTTTATCATGATATTTCAGCAAATACTAAAATTATTTACATGATAGTAAATCTTATTACATAAACCAAAATAAAATTTTAATATTTTATAAAATAAAAAATTATTTATTTAAATAAAAATAAGTTTTATATATATTTAACTTATTTATAAAAGAGAGGTTGACAACCTTTTATGAGTTTGTTGTATAAAAAATAAATAAAACAATTATAAGTTGCTTTATCATCTGACAAAGACAATGGAGTGCAAGCAATCAATTCATTCTCAAAGCGGTTAAACAGCCTTTATAACATAAATAGTGGGACCAGTCCCTGAATTTAACTTTTTATTTCTCTCTCTTATTATATCAACAATTTCACAAACTCACGTTTTTCACTTTACACACACAACAACAAAAGGAGTTAAAGGACTTTCACATTCACAAAGAACCTTCTGGAGACACTAAACAAAAATATCTTCAACACCAATCAATCTCAACCCTACATCACCACCCATCCAAAACCACTTATTTGGTTTTTAATTAATTAATTATTAAGAACAATACTCTCACACTGTTTTAAATATAATATAACAAAAATAAACTATATAAAGTCTAGAATAGGAGGGCTCTAGAGTATTCATAAGGCTAAGAAGGACATTTTTCTCTTTTCACTTCAACCCTTCATTCCTCTTAGTCTAAAACAAAATACTAAATTCAATGTATCAATTTATAAACATGTAGTCCAAATCCAAGTTGTCATTCAAGTTGTATATTATATGTATTACATATTTTTTTTTATATATATAATATAATCACATAAAAATATTGTTGTTGTGATTTTGTGTCTTGAATTTAGCTTCTTTATTTTTTATGGTATTGATTGGGTTTTGGTTGATTCAATTTACCGACAAAAACCTTAGTTTGATCTAGTTGGTTGTGAAATTTGGATTGTGATTATTGTTGGAAATAATAATAATAATGGCTAATGAAGGAAACAAAAGCAATGATTTCTATTCAATCTTGGGATTGAATAAGGAATGCACTGATTCAGAGTTAAGGAATGCTTATAAGAAACTTGCACTGGTTAGAATTTCATCTAACTTTTCTTTTTTCTCTTCTAAAAGCCATGTTTCTTCAAAAGGGTTTTTTCAAAATCATTATTTTTTTTAAGTTGGAATTTTTTATTTAAGAAAATGATTTGATTAAATGGACAGAAATGGCATCCAGATCGTTGTTCAGCTTCAGGGAATGTGAAGTTTGTGGAAGAAGCTAAGAAGAAATTTCAGGCTATTCAAGAAGCCTATTCTGGTAATTACAATTCAGAATTAATTAATAACTATTTTTATGTTGAATATTGACTCATTATTTATTTGTTCATTTTCTACTCAAAATTGAAGAAAAGTTGAAATTTTTATTTGTATTTATACATTGGGTCTAAAAATCTAATTTTTTTTTTTTTTTGTGACAGTTTTATCTGACGCGAACAAAAGATTAATGTACGATGTTGGAGTTTATGACAGTGATGACGACGAAAACGTAAGTCACGCACTTCACACCACCTCCTGCAATTTCCCTCCTTATTATTATTATTTTTATTAAATTTTTCTCTTTTTATTTTATGTTAGGTTAATGTTAAGTTTGTTATTATAAAGTCTAATTCGATTGACATAAATTTATATTATTAGATTCAGTATCATGTTTTAAATTTAAATATTATTTTAATGAAATTCTTTTTTAGCATTTTTCTCGATAGACATAAAAAATCCGTCATTCCCTTGAAGAGAAGCAACCTTAATATAACCTTTTCACATTAATTATATTGGTTTATGACTCTGTCTTTTTCAGTTTTGTTTTTAATTTAATATATTTTGAGCTCTCGTGAACCTTTTTAATGAAAAATTGATTTAGAGAATTTGTCATACACAAGTTCTACAGGATAGCGAGTTGGACAAATACCCTCTTCGTGAATTTGGTTTAAAGTGTAATAATATATATAGTAATTAATGAAGAATAATTTTTAAAAAAATAATATTTTAAAAGTTTGTATATACTACCGATGAAATATTTTAAAAGACAAACGGTACATCCATGCATTTTATAGACATTTTAAAGAAAAAGAAAGAGAGATGAAGAAAAAATGACTTGTTGAATTGATATTTAAAAATTATGAATGTTACAGGTAAGAGCTCGTTTTAAAATTGTTAAAATTCTAGTAACTATTTATATTGTCTTTTAAAAATAGAATTTTTTTTGTTTTTTAGTAAATATAGTTGAGATGTGGATCGAATTAGTGAATTAGTGTTTGATAAAAAAAAATAAGTAGAATTTAGTTTTGAGATCTAATTTATTTTGATGTAAAATGTAATTCACACTCATTTCAAGTATTTTATTAAAATTAAACAATTTAATTTTTAAGATATACTTTAAGTTTTTTAAAAAATTATTTTTAAATTTAAACCGGATGAACTTAACTTAATTCTAGAGTAAGAAACTTCATCCCCATTTTAACATATTAGATTTTTATTTTGTTTTTGTGGTATTGTGTTGTCATGTCATCTGCGGTCTTGTCATGTTTGTGATTTTTGCACCGTCCAATTAATATTTTATTTTTCATGTGAAAAAAGAAGTATGTATCTTCTTAATTCCATTTTCCTCAACAAGTGTTTTCACAAAGGCAAAAAAAAAAAATGCTTTTCGCGAAGTCATTAATAAATTAATGGAGCATGTTGTTTATACATTTCAATAAGAGAGAATAATTAATGGAATCAAGTTTAGTTGGAGAAAAGGGGGTGAATGTGAATTTTGAGTCCTATTCTTGATCCAATAATTTTGATGTCCTATTCTAAGAAAATGAATTTTGTTTTGCAGGGTATGGGTGACTTCTTGAACGAAATGGTTACAATGATGAGCCAAACTAAATCTAATGTGAGCCCTCTTTAATATTTTTGTAATATATTTTTTTGTTTTCTTCTAATTAGTGGAACATTAGGTCAAAAAAAATAAAAAATAAAGCTAGACACGAACAAACAACGTTGTTTTATATATTTTTTGTTTAGTGGATAAAGCTAGACAAATATAGTGTCTGATTTAGCCAAATACTACGTAGTTGCACCTTTTTACCTTTTGGGATTGGGCCCTATTGATGTTTTGGATTTGTTAAAAAATTGAATGATAGTTAGTGCCTGGTGGGGTGTATTGTTGGGGGAGTTATAATTGTGTTTCATTCGTAAGTCTAATGTAAACCAATCCTATCTAGGACAATACTAAATTAACTCAAATTATGAGTTAATAAAAATATATTTTTGATACTAATTTACTAATATTTGAATATAAAAAAAAGTTATAAAAGTTATTAGATCATATAGTTTAACTTGTAAATGTTGATATTGTTATGTTTGACGTCTTGATTAATTTGTGTGAAATAGGAAAATGGAGAAGAGAGCTTTGAAGAGTTGCAACAATTATTTGAAGATATGTTTCAATCGGATATTGGATTAGGTGGAAGCACTTCTTTTACAGCTTCTAGTTGCTCTACTTCATCTACTTTCATGACTTATAATGAAAGTTCTAATTCTAATAAACGCAATTCAACTCAAATGAATTGTGGAAAGGCAGAGGATTCTTCTAGCTATGATGCCAATTACCAGAACTTCTGTTTTGGGGTTAGTATATTCTAACCTTTTTTTTCTTCTTCATTTGATGTAACATCTATGGCATTCATATTACATAATGATTTTTAGTTGCATGTGCTTTTGATAGCTGATTGTGGGATTCTTTCTTTGTTTGGCCTATGTTTTTTTTTTCAAAATTAGGAAAAGAGAATTCATTATTAATAACGGTAGTATTAATCACTATTTCACTATTGTCACATATGGAATTTGATTTATTTATTTTTTTAAAATCGACATTTTACTAGTTGAATTAGGATTTAAGAACATCTAATTTGAATTCTATCCTTATTTGATCAATGATAAATAAAATCAAAATTAGTTTTTAAAAAAAAAATAGATTTTGCGTGTACTTTAATTATGGGGTTTACTTTAAAGTATATAATATTTTTTAGATATAGGAATTATCAGAAGATTTGGAGTTTCGATCTTTCGCATTAAGTGCATAGTTATTATGACGTAGAGAGTTGGATCCAAATGGTAGATCCAACAACTCTGTATTCACTATACTCATACAACAGTTGTAAAATATCCGACTAAAACATGACTTGTTATGACTTCTAACCGGTCGTATTATGGTAGAGTTAATTGGTTCAGGGAAAAGGTAATTGATTTGTAAGTGTTAGAGAATTTTTCTCTTGAGTCTTTTAATTAGTGGCATCTTTTCTTTTGTTCATCTCATCAAGGTCAATCTTGTAAATTATCATTACCAGGATACAAAACAATGGAGTATGTATGGAGTTTAAGGAAGTGGTAAGTGATTCTCCTAGTCCCCTTCTTACAAAAAATGTCATGTATGTCAAGTTCTTTTCTTATAGATACGATTATGTTTGCATTAGACATTACATTTACATGGTATATTCAATGCAATATTCGATTTTTCAGTGCTCCACTACGCTTAGCTTCATATTGATTCAAATATTTTTGATTCTTGATATGAAGACAGGTGAAACGCCTTCAAGAAGTTGTGATGAAGGAAAACGAGGGAATTCTAGAAGGAGGAGGTAGCCATAGACAAAGAAAGAAAAGGAAGAAAGCAAAAAATTTCATATGGTCATGATGTTTCTTCTAATGACCATCATGGAATATCTACTAATTAATAAGATTGATGGCATGTTGATTAATTAGTGTGTGAACCTTGTCATTTTGTTATGGGAACTCCACAATGTTGACTTGTTACAACTAAAATATTAGGGTGAAGAGCATAGTTTATGTCAATAGTAAGAAGTAAGTACTAGGGTAAGGAGGTCACAAATGCATTGAATTTTGATGGTAGTGGCACCTTTCAAACCATTGTACTCCCATGCTAGGAATTTGAGTTCAAATCTATTTACAAGTCATTTTGGTCTTTTTTATTTATGCAAATTAGTATCATTATCATTTCAATATACTCATTTTTAAATGAAATATGAAAATAAATATTGAGAATGAAAAGTTGAGGTATTTAATTAAAAATTTAAATTAAATAAATCAACTTTGTTTATATTTTATTCAATATTATTATTTAATGAAAAGTGCAATGTGGAATTATTGTTGTGGTATGATACAAATTCTTAATGTCACTTTAATTTTAAAGGAGTTCTTTTCTTGTTTACCTCAAATGAATATAAAGAGATAATAAAGGTTGGGGAACAAAAATCATTTGTGGACAACGACATTGTATTATTATACAGTTTTTATATTGTTTACAATATCTTTAAATTTGATGTAACAATAGGAATAAAAAAAAATCTAAAATTAAGTCACGCATAAGCTCTTTATACATTTTGATCATTTATTTAATTTAATAGTAATCTTTGTATTTTGGTCATTGAATTAATCTAATAGTCAAGATATAATAGATTTTATCGTCAGGTTAATCTAACAATTAAAATGTATATGGAAAGATGATTCAACCAGGGACTCAAGACCATAGTTTATTTATTTACTTTTTAGAAAAAAAATAATATTTCATTAATTAGAAAACAATACATTATTTTATAGATAAGACTAATAATTCCTTATCAATTATGGATATTGCGTCCAATAATTCATTGACTCAAGACTAATAATGAAAAAAGTAATTATTAATATTGAGTCGAGGAATTACTCAAGACCATAAAGAGAAAATAATTCAAGATCATAATTTATTGATTTAATTATTAGTCTTGAGCTAATGAATTATTGATTGAATTATCAGTCTTTTGAAAACGAATAAAATAGCTTGTTTTGCTCCTTTTTAAAATACTAAGAACATCTCCGATAAAGATTTCATAAAAGTATCTTAGCATTAAATTACTACTTGAATATAAGAGATATCAAAAAGTGAAAAATAATACTTTAAGTTAAACAACTTTATAGATAAAATCTTCTATTAAAATAAAAATTGTATATGTATCATAATTTTGAATTGGTCCACTTCAAAATATAAAGTAAGTTTCTTAAAATGTTACCATTAATAGTTTTTCATCTCAAGTTGACCAATTCACTACTTAACATATAATTGGACGGTAAAAAAATAATATTGGAGATGATGTGTATGTGACAATAAATATATTGAATTTTCACTATAAGATATTTTCTTTATAGAGCATCATCATGGAAACATTTGGAAACTATTCGAGATTTTTGTTGAACGACAAGGACAAATAATTTCTAAACAAAGAAAAAAAATGGGTGGTGTCTATTACTTTTTATAAATGGAGAGGTCCTACAGCACGTGGTCGTAGAAAGTAAATTCAACATAAAAGAAGATATTTTAGAATGAGATACAAACTTCTGGTTCACTTTTGGTTATGAAAGCTTATGGGACCCAAATTCCAAACATGTAGCCACGAATTTGCAATGCCAAGCATTGTGTGATTTGTGGGTCCATGACTAACAATTATGAAATTCTTTTTTGGTCTTTCAATTTTTTTTTAAATTCTTAAATTTTGTCAAAAATAATTAATTTAGAGATGTATTTTACACGTTTAAATTAATTGTATTTTTGTATTTTTAAAAGTATTGGAGTGAGAGGAGAAATATCCAATAAATATTGTTTAGTTTAATTTTGGTGAATTTAAGATCTATTTAATAGATCAGAAAACAAAAAAAAAAATCTATATATATATATAACAAATGACATAATAAAATAATAATATATTTTATTATCATGTATATACATCAAACAAATGATATGATAATATTTATTATTTTATTATCGTATTTAGTTTTTTTATTATATCAAGTCTCTAGTTTATTATGTGAAATAATAAGATCTTCAAAGTTTTTTTTTTTCTTATAGCAATATTGATAATCTTTTAAAATAATTGAGATTGAGTTAAAAATTTGATTTTTTTTTTTAATTGATGTTTTGCTGTAAACATTGGTTAGAAGTCGATTTCCAATTAAATATAGTTTTTCGTTTTTTTGGAGGAATTCCAACTAAATAGTTAAAAACTCAAGTATATATGGAATATGAGTAATTAAGTAATTAACCTCAAGTCGTTAATAAATTCATATTAAAAACGAATAATTTGATAGAACTGAATTCAAATTTTAACTAAAATAAATTTTTATTATACTTTATTAACTTTTTGGTCGAATTTCAAATTATCAAGACTATTTTGATAGAAATCGGAGGCTTCAGAAAAAAAAAAATATATATATATATAGTTTTGAAGCAATATGAGTAAAAATGGAAAAACACACCACCACCCGCAAAATAACTTGTAGTGATATTGTCATATTCTAGTTTATTGGTGCTTGTTATTGTTAGGTGTTACCTTGTGCAACTTGCTAGAAGCTGATATTTTTTAATTCAACAAATCATTACTAGTTTTCTTTACTACAAAAACAAGGCACAAGCCCAAGGCCCGATGGTTATGCGTTTTCAAGTGCCAAACAACACCCACAAGCCCACAATTGAAAATTGGCTATTGTACCCCCCATTTAAATTTATACCCCCAACATAAAATTTTTGTTGTAAAATACCCAAAATAACCCTAAAAAAAACAGTAAAAGTCAAAATAAGAAAAAATTGAAACACTTTACCCCCCACATTGAAAAATCCGGAAAAGTAAGTTTTCGGAAAAATTAGTTTTTACCGGAAATTTCAAGAGGATTGAAATTTCCGGTAGTTCAAAATACATACCGGAAATTTCAAAAACGAAATTTCCGGGAATTTACAACTACCGGATTTTTCAAATTTCCGGTTTACCTCCCGGAAATTTCGTTTTTGAAATTTCCGGTATGTATTTTGAACTACCGGAAATTTCAATCCTCTTGAAATTTCCGGTAAAAACTAATTTTTCCGAAAACTTACTTTTCCGGATTTTTCAATGTGGGGGGTAAAGTGTTTCAATTTTTTCTTATTTTGACTTTTACTGTTTTTTTTAGGGTTATTTTGGGTATTTTACAACAAAAATTTTATGTTGGGGGTATAAATTTAAATGGGGGGTACAATAGCCAATTTTCAATTGTGGGCTTGTGGGTGTTGTTTGGCACTTGAAAACGCATAACCATCGGGCCTTGGGCTTGTGCCTTGTTTTTGTAGTAAAGAAAACTAGTAATGATTTGTTGAATTAAAAAATATCAGCTTCTAGCAAGTTGCACAAGGTAACACCTAACAATAACAAGCACCAATAAACTAGAATATGACAATATCACTACAAGTTATTTTGCGGGTGGTGGTGTGTTTTTCCATTTTTACTCATATTGCTTCAAAACTATATATATATATATTTTTTTTTTTCTGAAGCCTCCGATTTCTATCAAAATAGTCTTGATAATTTGAAATTCGACCAAAAAGTTAATAAAGTATAATAAAAATTTATTTTAGTTAAAATTTGAATTCAGTTCTATCAAATTATTCGTTTTTAATATGAATTTATTAACGACTTGAGGTTAATTACTTAATTACTCATATTCCATATATACTTGAGTTTTTAACTATTTAGTTGGAATTCCTCCAAAAAAACGAAAAACTATATTTAATTGGAAATCGACTTCTAACCAATGTTTACAGCAAAACATCAATTAAAAAAAAAAATCAAATTTTTAACTCAATCTCAATTATTTTAAAAGATTATCAATATTGCTATAAGAAAAAAAAAAACTTTGAAGATCTTATTATTTCACATAATAAACTAGAGACTTGATATAATAAAAAAACTAAATACGATAATAAAATAATAAATATTATCATATCATTTGTTTGATGTATATACATGATAATAAAATATATTATTATTTTATTATGTCATTTGTTATATATATATATAGATTTTTTTTTTTGTTTTCTGATCTATTAAATAGATCTTAAATTCACCAAAATTAAACTAAACAATATTTATTGGATATTTCTCCTCTCACTCCAATACTTTTAAAAATACAAAAATACAATTAATTTAAACGTGTAAAATACATCTCTAAATTAATTATTTTTGACAAAATTTAAGAATTTAAAAAAAAATTGAAAGACCAAAAAAGAATTTCATAATTGTTAGTCATGGACCCACAAATCACACAATGCTTGGCATTGCAAATTCGTGGCTACATGTTTGGAATTTGGGTCCCATAAGCTTTCATAACCAAAAGTGAACCAGAAGTTTGTATCTCATTCTAAAATATCTTCTTTTATGTTGAATTTACTTTCTACGACCACGTGCTGTAGGACCTCTCCATTTATAAAAAGTAATAGACACCACCCATTTTTTTTCTTTGTTTAGAAATTATTTGTCCTTGTCGTTCAACAAAAATCTCGAATAGTTTCCAAATGTTTCCATGATGATGCTCTATAAAGAAAATATCTTATAGTGAAAATTCAATATATTTATTGTCACATACACATCATCTCCAATATTATTTTTTTACCGTCCAATTATATGTTAAGTAGTGAATTGGTCAACTTGAGATGAAAAACTATTAATGGTAACATTTTAAGAAACTTACTTTATATTTTGAAGTGGACCAATTCAAAATTATGATACATATACAATTTTTATTTTAATAGAAGATTTTATCTATAAAGTTGTTTAACTTAAAGTATTATTTTTCACTTTTTGATATCTCTTATATTCAAGTAGTAATTTAATGCTAAGATACTTTTATGAAATCTTTATCGGAGATGTTCTTAGTATTTTAAAAAGGAGCAAAACAAGCTATTTTATTCGTTTTCAAAAGACTGATAATTCAATCAATAATTCATTAGCTCAAGACTAATAATTAAATCAATAAATTATGATCTTGAATTATTTTCTCTTTATGGTCTTGAGTAATTCCTCGACTCAATATTAATAATTACTTTTTTCATTATTAGTCTTGAGTCAATGAATTATTGGACGCAATATCCATAATTGATAAGGAATTATTAGTCTTATCTATAAAATAATGTATTGTTTTCTAATTAATGAAATATTATTTTTTTTCTAAAAAGTAAATAAATAAACTATGGTCTTGAGTCCCTGGTTGAATCATCTTTCCATATACATTTTAATTGTTAGATTAACCTGACGATAAAATCTATTATATCTTGACTATTAGATTAATTCAATGACCAAAATACAAAGATTACTATTAAATTAAATAAATGATCAAAATGTATAAAGAGCTTATGCGTGACTTAATTTTAGATTTTTTTTTATTCCTATTGTTACATCAAATTTAAAGATATTGTAAACAATATAAAAACTGTATAATAATACAATGTCGTTGTCCACAAATGATTTTTGTTCCCCAACCTTTATTATCTCTTTATATTCATTTGAGGTAAACAAGAAAAGAACTCCTTTAAAATTAAAGTGACATTAAGAATTTGTATCATACCACAACAATAATTCCACATTGCACTTTTCATTAAATAATAATATTGAATAAAATATAAACAAAGTTGATTTATTTAATTTAAATTTTTAATTAAATACCTCAACTTTTCATTCTCAATATTTATTTTCATATTTCATTTAAAAATGAGTATATTGAAATGATAATGATACTAATTTGCATAAATAAAAAAGACCAAAATGACTTGTAAATAGATTTGAACTCAAATTCCTAGCATGGGAGTACAATGGTTTGAAAGGTGCCACTACCATCAAAATTCAATGCATTTGTGACCTCCTTACCCTAGTACTTACTTCTTACTATTGACATAAACTATGCTCTTCACCCTAATATTTTAGTTGTAACAAGTCAACATTGTGGAGTTCCCATAACAAAATGACAAGGTTCACACACTAATTAATCAACATGCCATCAATCTTATTAATTAGTAGATATTCCATGATGGTCATTAGAAGAAACATCATGACCATATGAAATTTTTTGCTTTCTTCCTTTTCTTTCTTTGTCTATGGCTACCTCCTCCTTCTAGAATTCCCTCGTTTTCCTTCATCACAACTTCTTGAAGGCGTTTCACCTGTCTTCATATCAAGAATCAAAAATATTTGAATCAATATGAAGCTAAGCGTAGTGGAGCACTGAAAAATCGAATATTGCATTGAATATACCATGTAAATGTAATGTCTAATGCAAACATAATCGTATCTATAAGAAAAGAACTTGACATACATGACATTTTTTGTAAGAAGGGGACTAGGAGAATCACTTACCACTTCCTTAAACTCCATACATACTCCATTGTTTTGTATCCTGGTAATGATAATTTACAAGATTGACCTTGATGAGATGAACAAAAGAAAAGATGCCACTAATTAAAAGACTCAAGAGAAAAATTCTCTAACACTTACAAATCAATTACCTTTTCCCTGAACCAATTAACTCTACCATAATACGACCGGTTAGAAGTCATAACAAGTCATGTTTTAGTCGGATATTTTACAACTGTTGTATGAGTATAGTGAATACAGAGTTGTTGGATCTACCATTTGGATCCAACTCTCTACGTCATAATAACTATGCACTTAATGCGAAAGATCGAAACTCCAAATCTTCTGATAATTCCTATATCTAAAAAATATTATATACTTTAAAGTAAACCCCATAATTAAAGTACACGCAAAATCTATTTTTTTTTTAAAAACTAATTTTGATTTTATTTATCATTGATCAAATAAGGATAGAATTCAAATTAGATGTTCTTAAATCCTAATTCAACTAGTAAAATGTCGATTTTAAAAAAATAAATAAATCAAATTCCATATGTGACAATAGTGAAATAGTGATTAATACTACCGTTATTAATAATGAATTCTCTTTTCCTAATTTTGAAAAAAAAAACATAGGCCAAACAAAGAAAGAATCACACAATCAACTATCAAAAACACATGCAACTAAAAATCATTATGTAATATGAATGCCATAGATGTTACATCAAATGAAGAAGAAAAAAAAGGTTAGAATATACTAACCCCAAAACAGAAGTTCTGGTAATTGGCATCATAGCTAGAAGAATCCTCTGCCTTTCCACAATTCATTTGAGTTGAATTGCGTTTATTAGAATTAGAACTTTCATTATAAGTCATGAAAGTAGATGAAGTAGAGCAACTAGAAGCTGTAAAAGAAGTGCTTCCACCTAATCCAATATCCGATTGAAACATATCTTCAAATAATTGTTGCAACTCTTCAAAGCTCTCTTCTCCATTTTCCTATTTCACACAAATTAATCAAGACGTCAAACATAACAATATCAACATTTACAAGTTAAACTATATGATCTAATAACTTTTATAACTTTTTTTTATATTCAAATATTAGTAAATTAGTATCAAAAATATATTTTTATTAACTCATAATTTGAGTTAATTTAGTATTGTCCTAGATAGGATTGGTTTACATTAGACTTACGAATGAAACACAATTATAACTCCCCCAACAATACACCCCACCAGGCACTAACTATCATTCAATTTTTTAACAAATCCAAAACATCAATAGGGCCCAATCCCAAAAGGTAAAAAGGTGCAACTACGTAGTATTTGGCTAAATCAGACACTATATTTGTCTAGCTTTATCCACTAAACAAAAAATATATAAAACAACGTTGTTTGTTCGTGTCTAGCTTTATTTTTTATTTTTTTTGACCTAATGTTCCACTAATTAGAAGAAAACAAAAAAATATATTACAAAAATATTAAAGAGGGCTCACATTAGATTTAGTTTGGCTCATCATTGTAACCATTTCGTTCAAGAAGTCACCCATACCCTGCAAAACAAAATTCATTTTCTTAGAATAGGACATCAAAATTATTGGATCAAGAATAGGACTCAAAATTCACATTCACCCCCTTTTCTCCAACTAAACTTGATTCCATTAATTATTCTCTCTTATTGAAATGTATAAACAACATGCTCCATTAATTTATTAATGACTTCGCGAAAAGCATTTTTTTTTTTTGCCTTTGTGAAAACACTTGTTGAGGAAAATGGAATTAAGAAGATACATACTTCTTTTTTCACATGAAAAATAAAATATTAATTGGACGGTGCAAAAATCACAAACATGACAAGACCGCAGATGACATGACAACACAATACCACAAAAACAAAATAAAAATCTAATATGTTAAAATGGGGATGAAGTTTCTTACTCTAGAATTAAGTTAAGTTCATCCGGTTTAAATTTAAAAATAATTTTTTAAAAAACTTAAAGTATATCTTAAAAATTAAATTGTTTAATTTTAATAAAATACTTGAAATGAGTGTGAATTACATTTTACATCAAAATAAATTAGATCTCAAAACTAAATTCTACTTATTTTTTTTTATCAAACACTAATTCACTAATTCGATCCACATCTCAACTATATTTACTAAAAAACAAAAAAAATTCTATTTTTAAAAGACAATATAAATAGTTACTAGAATTTTAACAATTTTAAAACGAGCTCTTACCTGTAACATTCATAATTTTTAAATATCAATTCAACAAGTCATTTTTTCTTCATCTCTCTTTCTTTTTCTTTAAAATGTCTATAAAATGCATGGATGTACCGTTTGTCTTTTAAAATATTTCATCGGTAGTATATACAAACTTTTAAAATATTATTTTTTTAAAAATTATTCTTCATTAATTACTATATATATTATTACACTTTAAACCAAATTCACGAAGAGGGTATTTGTCCAACTCGCTATCCTGTAGAACTTGTGTATGACAAATTCTCTAAATCAATTTTTCATTAAAAAGGTTCACGAGAGCTCAAAATATATTAAATTAAAAACAAAACTGAAAAAGACAGAGTCATAAACCAATATAATTAATGTGAAAAGGTTATATTAAGGTTGCTTCTCTTCAAGGGAATGACGGATTTTTTATGTCTATCGAGAAAAATGCTAAAAAAGAATTTCATTAAAATAATATTTAAATTTAAAACATGATACTGAATCTAATAATATAAATTTATGTCAATCGAATTAGACTTTATAATAACAAACTTAACATTAACCTAACATAAAATAAAAAGAGAAAAATTTAATAAAAATAATAATAATAAGGAGGGAAATTGCAGGAGGTGGTGTGAAGTGCGTGACTTACGTTTTCGTCGTCATCACTGTCATAAACTCCAACATCGTACATTAATCTTTTGTTCGCGTCAGATAAAACTGTCACAAAAAAAAAAAAAAATTAGATTTTTAGACCCAATGTATAAATACAAATAAAAATTTCAACTTTTCTTCAATTTTGAGTAGAAAATGAACAAATAAATAATGAGTCAATATTCAACATAAAAATAGTTATTAATTAATTCTGAATTGTAATTACCAGAATAGGCTTCTTGAATAGCCTGAAATTTCTTCTTAGCTTCTTCCACAAACTTCACATTCCCTGAAGCTGAACAACGATCTGGATGCCATTTCTGTCCATTTAATCAAATCATTTTCTTAAATAAAAAATTCCAACTTAAAAAAAATAATGATTTTGAAAAAACCCTTTTGAAGAAACATGGCTTTTAGAAGAGAAAAAAGAAAAGTTAGATGAAATTCTAACCAGTGCAAGTTTCTTATAAGCATTCCTTAACTCTGAATCAGTGCATTCCTTATTCAATCCCAAGATTGAATAGAAATCATTGCTTTTGTTTCCTTCATTAGCCATTATTATTATTATTTCCAACAATAATCACAATCCAAATTTCACAACCAACTAGATCAAACTAAGGTTTTTGTCGGTAAATTGAATCAACCAAAACCCAATCAATACCATAAAAAATAAAGAAGCTAAATTCAAGACACAAAATCACAACAACAATATTTTTATGTGATTATATTATATATATAAAAAAAAATATGTAATACATATAATATACAACTTGAATGACAACTTGGATTTGGACTACATGTTTATAAATTGATACATTGAATTTAGTATTTTGTTTTAGACTAAGAGGAATGAAGGGTTGAAGTGAAAAGAGAAAAATGTCCTTCTTAGCCTTATGAATACTCTAGAGCCCTCCTATTCTAGACTTTATATAGTTTATTTTTGTTATATTATATTTAAAACAGTGTGAGAGTATTGTTCTTAATAATTAATTAATTAAAAACCAAATAAGTGGTTTTGGATGGGTGGTGATGTAGGGTTGAGATTGATTGGTGTTGAAGATATTTTTGTTTAGTGTCTCCAGAAGGTTCTTTGTGAATGTGAAAGTCCTTTAACTCCTTTTGTTGTTGTGTGTGTAAAGTGAAAAACGTGAGTTTGTGAAATTGTTGATATAATAAGAGAGAGAAATAAAAAGTTAAATTCAGGGACTGGTCCCACTATTTATGTTATAAAGGCTGTTTAACCGCTTTGAGAATGAATTGATTGCTTGCACTCCATTGTCTTTGTCAGATGATAAAGCAACTTATAATTGTTTTATTTATTTTTTATACAACAAACTCATAAAAGGTTGTCAACCTCTCTTTTATAAATAAGTTAAATATATATAAAACTTATTTTTATTTAAATAAATAATTTTTTATTTTATAAAATATTAAAATTTTATTTTGGTTTATGTAATAAGATTTACTATCATGTAAATAATTTTAGTATTTGCTGAAATATCATGATAAACATATATTTTTGAATAAATTCTGTAACACATTTACATAATAATAAAAAATATTTTTTTTATACAAAATGATTTTAAATTTTGATTTTTTTTTTTACTTTTATCTTGAATTTAAGACATTTAAAAAATCTACATTTAATTTATTACAAGTTAAATTCTTTTAAATTTTTGTGAATGTTTTACGTACGCTTGCAAATAAAATATTCAAAAATTTAAATGTTAAAGGTTAATTAAACATATTTTGTTTTAATAGAAACTAAAATTATTTTAAGGATAATTTTGTAGGATTGCAAAATGTAAATGTTTTTACAATGACTAAAAAAGATATGTTAAATTTTTGTTTTAATTTTTTGTAAAAATTAGAGTACAAAACATCATTTAATAGAAATGACATTTTAACTATGTTGACACTAAAAAATGACCACATATCATTTACAGTATTTTAATAAATACATTAAAAAAAAGTAAAAAAATATAATTTTTTAAAGAACTAGGTCAAAATCCAAAGAAACAAGAATAAACAATATTGTCTCATTAAAAATCTTATTTGAAAAATCCAAAGAGATAAAATCAAAGAGAAAAAACAACCAATGCAAGAGTAACAAAATAAACATCATGATGAACAAAAACAACTATACGAGAAGTATTAATTAAAACATTAAACATAAATTTTGTATCAATTTTGCTTAAAATCATTACAAATACAATAACGAGGTAAATCTCACTAAGTAAAACAATAAATGTAAAAATCAACTTTAACAAATTTGTCAATATACATGTTGTCTTTGTGATAAATATGAGAGACGTAAAAGTACTTTCAATAAATACTTTTCACCAAAAAAATAATATCAAATACAAAAATGAATTTAATTTTTAATTTTATTATTTTTTTTAGTGTAAAGTTACATTCTTTTATTTGTTGGATGGAGAGACATTAATATTATGTTTGATTTATAAAAAGAAAGTGAGAGAAAAAAAATTAATGAAAAGAAAAGTTAGAAGAAAAAATAATAATATAAAATAAGATGATGTTTAGTGGATTGGATCGAGAGAAAGTCAAAAGAAAAAAAGATAAATTTTTTTATTTTCTTTATTTGATTGTGTAGAAAATGAGAAAAAAAATCGATAAATTTTTAAAAAGATAAATTTTTTTAAAAAATAGTATATGACGAAAAAAAAATAGAAGTAAAATTAAAAAACAAAAAGTTCATTTCTTTCGTAATAGAGAGAAATAATATGCAGAACACACTATATCAAATAATGTAAACAATTTTAAAATTTGTGTTTTCTTTCTTTTGAAACATTTTTCCTTTCCTTTTCCCTATTCCAAATATAGTGTAAAATGTTGGAGGATCCTTGCATTATATATCTTTAGACTAACGACAATTACACATGTGCATTTAATACATTTTTTTTATCTCCAAAACCTTAAGTGTACGGAAAAGAAAATTGAAAAGGAAAAGCACGGAAATCAAAATCCTTTTTCTCTTTCTGAAAACTATTAATCATAAAAGAAAGAAAAAAATCTGTATGGGTTTCACAGCAAAAAGAAATTCTCTCAAATTGGGGAGAAATGAACAAAAACCTCCATATTTTGTTTAAAATTACAATAACATCATTTTTACACTCACTAGTTATTTGTACAACATGTGACTGGTGTTTATTTTTGGTTTTTTTACGATAATTTATTTTTGTTTTTTACTTTTTATCAATTAAAATAACTTTTATTACTAAAATAAATTAGAATTGTTTCATCACGTTGTTTTATTTTTATGAATAGAATAAATATTTATTATTTTCTTTTATATTTTTTTATGATTTAATCTCTTTTCTTTTTTATTTATAGATATTTTTTCATTTTATCAATACACTTTTTTTTGTCTTTCACTTTCTCTTCTACCAAATAATTAAAAACTCTTTTCACTTTCTATTCTCTTTTTTCCTTTTCTTTTATCTTTCTTTCCTCTCACTTTAGCTCTTAAACCAAACAAATCTTAAGGGTATTCTTGAAAGTTGGGTTTTGAAAGGAAAGGTAGAGGAAGACTTATATTAAATATTATATGATTATCTATCATGTATTTCTTTTAAATTTTTCAAAACATCAAATATATATTAAGATTTAATTAAGCTTTCCAAAATATTCTCATTCAAAACATGATTTAAAATTCACATTAAAAAATAATGTATTGCAACTTAAAATGTAATATCAACTATAGATTTACTATAAACTCATGGGTTAAATAAGATTGAGTCATACATGTACCCTAAATATGAGGTTTTTGATATAAATATCCTCTTTTTTTTTTTTAATTTTAATACCAGATTGCCCCACTTCCAAAAAATAATACTAAAATGCTCTACTTTTTAGCCCTAGTTGCAGATCGCAATCTGGGGATACGACCTCCTAAAGAAAAAAATTTTCAACCTCACTAGATGGTCGCATCCTGGGGATGCGACCTCCTACTAGCTTCATTCTTTTTTTGGTTGAATTTTGTTATTTATTATTGGGTATATTATATTCATTATTATTAAATATTTTAAAAACAATTATAACATTAAAAAATACAAAATATTATTATAAATAATAAAAATAATTAATTTAATAATATTATATAACTTTTAATAATTATTATAATAAAAATAATAATAATAATAATTTTAATAATAATAAATGAACAAACTCAACATGTCCACAATGTCTACAATGTCTCTCAACAACTTCATCACGAATCTCTCCCAACAAGTCCACAATGTGATCTTCCACTTAGTGTCCATTATAATATCAATGAGAAAGAATTAGGTGATTATAGTGAAGATAATGAAATATACTTCGATGAATCATTTCGTGATTCTGACGATGGTGATGAAGATATGGAAGCAGAAGATCAACTTATCCCACCTGTATTCGATCCACCATTCCACATGAAGAACATCAATCTTATTATTAAAATTATTAGTATTATTATTATTATTAAAATTATTATTATTATTATTTTTATTATTATAATAATTATTAAAAGTTATATAATATTATTAAATTAATTATTTTTATTATTTATAATAATATTTTGTATTTTTTAATGTTATAATTATTTTTAAAATATTTAATAATAATAAATATAATATACCCAATAATAAATAACAAAATTCAACAAAAAAAAATGAAGCTAGTAGGAGGTCACATCCCCAGGATGCGACCATCTAGTGAGGTTAAAATTTTTTTTCTTCAGGAGGTCGCATCCCCAGTTTGCGATCTGCAGCTGGAGCTAAAAAATAGGACATTTTGATATTATTTTTTAGAAGTGGAGCAATCTAATATTAAAATTAAAAAAAAAGATATTTATATCAAAAACCCCAAAATATGCATCTTAAGCACTCCACAAATAGTACTTATGTCTTAAAAAACAGTTTTTAACTTTATGAGAAATGCAATGCACAATTTATAGTATAAAGCTTCTATCTTTAATTAGTACACTAACAGCTAGCTACCATAAAGACACATGTCGGTATTTCTCAATTAGATTTTAGAGTTTATTAAATTTTAAATTTTCATTGTTTAGTTTGTGAAAAAAAGAAGTTACATTGTTTGTCCTTTTAAAATTATTATGCAAATAATTTTAATCTTTGTTCAAATGAAATATATTTAATTTTATTTTTTATTTAAAAAATTTGCATAATTTTTTTATAAACATGAACATTAAAAAAAGTTTATACACAAAATTTAAAATTATTCAACTTGCAATTGGGATGAATAAAATTTGATTTTTTAAAACATCATAAACTTAATATAAAAATAATGAAATATGGATCTACAAATCAAAATTTGAATAATATTAAAAAATTATTTTAAAATATATGTTGAGTTCTAAAAGAAATTAAAACTGCGTTTATAATAATTTTATAAACTATATTATATAATTTTTTTACATGACTGAAAACAAAATCATAAAATTATATATAAATTAAAAATTTATTTAACTTTTTATATAATAATCGCAAATTAACGTCTGTACAAGAATTTGACAAAGTTGAGCCAAAGTCATTAGTCAAACAAGATGGGCACTCTTCTTGGTATAGAGTAGTTGCAGCTCTATTACATTAGTGCTATTGCTTTTAAAAATAATGTCACAAAAGATATTTGGACTAAAGTATTAGAGTATGTATTTCTTAGACTAAATCAGACCAAATATTTATACTTGCAAAATCGTGAGAGTTTGAAATTTTGGTTAATCTGTTAAAATTTCCATCAATAAATCCTTAGCATGACAATCGTGTAAGAGTTTTCGGTCACATCCATTTACAAATTAGAACATGACACAATGTTTTTTTCATGCTAAATTATTTGATACATGTATTTAAGACTTAAATCAACTGAAAAATATTTATAATATTAAGTTGTATATTATATTTAAAGTTTGAAATTAAAATCTAATAATTATGTGCAAATTTTTAACAATTTTATTTATAGAAAAAAAATACAACAATAAATTTCTTTTAAGATACAAATTTAAATAAACATAAAAAATAACGCAATTTTAAATGATTGGTTTTTGGAGCCAGGACACACCTAAACTCTATGCAAAGCACATGAATGTTAACTTTTTTTCATTTCAGCTGCCAAAACTTGACCTAAATAGTGATTGAAAGTACTATTTTACAAGTTGTATTTTTGATATACATCACTTTTACAAAGTCAAGATATAGCAATTTATGTTCATATATGCATGTCTATCTTAAAAAATTGAGTTTTAATACAATGAGTTAAGTCGTTTATGTGCCATTTGATTTGATAAATGAAGTAGAGATTTAATTTAACATATTTAAGTCGATTGTATGTGTAAATGAGTTAATAAAATGAAGCCGTGATAATTTTGTAAATATGTGAAACACATTTAATACGGTTATATTGACAACCAACATAAAAAAGAAGGTAAAAATAAAAAATAAAAATTAATATATCTCATCTTTCTCCATGTTTAAGTCGATTACTTGGATAAAGTATTTAATAAAACGAGGCGGTGCCAATTTTATAAATACTTAAACAAGTTTAACGCAGTTATAAAAAATCTAGTAAACTTAAAAATTTGACTTGCGTTTTATCTCTCTAACTTCTACGGTCTAAACCTCCATACATTGTACACTTAAAATATCAGTCTCTTACTTTTTTGTAATGTTGACTTCACAATCTGCCGCCGCCATTTTATTATCACCACTTCATCGATTTGTTAAGACATATTTTATTCTCAAGTTCTTACTCATTGAACATTAAACTTTATTTATGTAGAGATATCTTTGTGAGTAATTTTCTACCATTAGAATTGTTTATAATTTACTATATAAATCATATACAATAATTATTCACATCTCACGTTGCTAAAATGATTAGTATACGAAGGCATAAGTTCATTTCTAAAGAATAACAATATTACATCTTATCTGAGGGAGAACTATATATTATGGAGAAAAAAAAGTAAGAAAAATGACATGCCCAACTCATTTTTTTGAAGTGTCTCTTTGTCATTTTGTTCTTTGTTGTTTAGAGACTAGAGATAAATTAATTATTTGTATTTTTTTTCCCGCTAAACTTTGCATTTTCTTATTGAAGTATATGTTACAATATTTCTTTTCATCTTTTGTTTTATAATCTTCAAAAAAATAATAATATACTTTATAAGATTTTTTGTAAGTATTTTGGATGGATGCAAGAGATTTTGCCAGTTATATTAGCAAATTAAATTACAAATTTTACATCTTCCATTTTGTATAATTTGTGTGTGGATAGAATAGGGAGCAAAACAATAATCAAAATAATAACAATAAGATATTCAATGATCAAAAAGACTCTTGCGACTTATTTTCAATAAAGTATTCGTTACATATTTTTATGTACTTATGTATTTGAGTTCTTTTAAATATGTTGGCTAATATATTATTTCAACGGTTTAGACTTTTGAGGTATCAAAGAAAGATGATGTTCCATCAAAAAGGCAAAACTTTCAACTAAATTATGTTTAACAATTAATAGTAAAAACAATAAATATGTCAAAGCCTTTAGAATTTAAATTAGAACATGGTGGAACTAGTTTTTTTTCCCTCTTCAATAGAAAGATATTATAGAGTTGTGTATGACTAAAGAAGAGATATGCATTATCATTTTACAAGTTTGACTAACGTAACTATGTTTTATTTGTAAGTTTTGCCAAATTATGAATTTCATTTATATGAAAATTAAGTTTCATATCTTAGGCATCTACCTTGTCGTTGTATTGACTTATGAAAGAGTGAAATGTATAGATTTATTGATCCAAGTTTCATCCAGAGTGAAAATGATTCAACTAATGCTCAAGTCCACGTTCAAAAGAAGTTGTACAAGGATAAAAAAAACTTGTTACCTAACACCTTATCTCATAAAGTAAATATTTCTCTATTATAGTTATTGCTTATAATAGAGAAAGTTAAATATAACATATATTTAATTGTTTATTGTAGTCGTCATTGACAATTGCTTATTAGTAATCCTAATGAGCTTATTGTAGTCTTTATATGTTCATTAAGAAGGAAGCCAAATAAAAAAATATGTCACATTGTTGATTTGTAAGTATTTAATTTATTTATTGTTCATAAGTGTTGTAATATATTTTGTAACATAATTTTAATAACTATTTTTGTTTAGTAGAGCTTTCGAAAGTTATTATAGGTTACTAGGTTTGAGAATTAAACTGAAGATAACATGAAGTTTTCCTATAGTAAGTTGTTTACAAATGAATAACTTTATTTATAATAGGCTAAATTACATCTGTGGTCCATTAACTTAATTTCAGTCAACGTTTTAGTCCTTTATTTTTTTTTCCGTGTTGGTCCTTTATTTTAATTTTAAGTGACAATTTGATATTTTATGTTTTAAAATATCAACAATGTTATTATTTTATTTTTTTTTTACAAAAATTTAAAAAAATCATCAAAATTTTCAACCAAAACCCATAAATTTAATAATCATCTTCAATATAATACAAATTTCATCAAATCCATAACTCAAATATTCAAATAAACTCATATTTTCATCTCCAACAACATCAAATAAATAATGAAAATGTGAGTTTATTTCAAGATTTAAGTTATGAATTTGATTAAATTTGCATTTTATTGAAGATGATAATGAATTTTATGGATTTTGTTTGAAAATTTGGATAATTTTTTTGAATTTTTGTAAAAAAAATCCCAATATTGTTGATATTTTAAAATATAAAATATCAAATTGTTACTTAAAATTAAAATAAAGGACCAACTCAAGAAAAAAAGATAAGAGACTAAAACGTTATGTGAAATTAAGTTAAAGGACTGCCGATGTAATTTAGCATTTATAATATTATAACAATTTTATGTATTTAATATATTTTTTTTTTTTGTAATTTCAATTTTAAAGTCAGAGACAAACTTCAAATTATGTATGGCTAATATGTCATGTTATATATGTTGAACATTGTAACAGCCGTATCGTTGATTCATATGCAAGTACGTAATTTTATTTTACAAGTTGTTATCGATTATGTTTTATGTTCGTATGTTAAAAAATTACGAGTTGCTATTGATTGTATTTTTTGATATTCGTATTATAAAATTATGATTAAGTCGATATTGATTGTATTTTTTTGTTAAGATATTTGATAACTCTAGATCATTTCATCCAGATCAAGTTAAATAAGTTTAAGAACTCTGTGTGGATTTTATTTTGAAATTAATTGAAAAAAATGACAATGTTTAAATATATGTCTATTGAATATTGCTACATTGTGATTTTATAATTTCGATAATGAACGTCTAAATCATTTTTCGTCTTGTCAAGAGTAGTCAGAAATGAGAGACATTTTCTTTTTATTCTATATTTTGTATGAACCTTGATATTGTATATTTTGCTTATTAGATAATTATATAAAATTTATGGTTGTAAGTACAAAATTCTTATTTGAAATTTAATATAAAATATTATATGTATGTATGAAACAAGAGTATAAAAATAAAATGAGAAATTTATTAAAAAAATAATTATTTTAATTCTATCTATTAAATCAGTTGATTAAAAAAACCGACTTAAAAAGATAATTTGTTGAATTAAAATTATGAAGTTTAAGTCGGTTAGCTAAACTGACTTAACAAAACAAAACTATGTTAAGTCGGTTTATGAAATGTACATTTTAACCAATTTAAAATGTAAATTTTAAAGGACTTAAAAAAATAAAATTCTACTAGTGTAAATTTAATTGAATTTAATACAAATAAAGAAAAAAAAATTATAAAAAAACTGCCAAGTTGCAGCAAGAATATGCGAAGTAAACTCTCGAGTGGCTTGGTGTGATAAAGGAGGAACTTTATAATTTCCAATTTTTTAAATGTCTAATTAAGTTACAAAGTAAAGTCCCAAATTCAAAATTTTAAATTCAACCATGCATATTTAATTTACAATAAATTAGTTAAGTGGAACCGACTAATTTCCTTGTGTGTTTGTGTGGTGGGGGAAGATTGGACCAGCCGTTGATCATGATAAAAACAAAGTTTCAATTGAAAAAATAACAAGTCACTAATATTGCAATAGCATCCATAACAAAGCTCCCTTAATTGATTGTTGACCACGTTTTCAAATCACTTATTCTATAATTTTTTAGTGTAGTATTTAATAAGTATCATTATCTTTAACTTAGCACTTTTAAAAAATTTATTAAATAAATCATATAAGAAACGTTATATCGTTACATTTCAACAAAACTCATTTATTTTAATATAATTTATTAATAGGACATGCAAAAAATAATGAATGAAAAGTACGTTTAAAAATATTTATATTTGGCTTTAAACTCTAATATAAATGATAATATTATTAAGTTTAACGTTTTGTTTCATATTTTTAAATTGTGTTAGCATAATATATTTCTACTTTGATCATCATAACTTCTTAAATATGGTTGTATATTTTGATGAATCAATTTAATGATAAAAGTTTAACATTGTATCATCAAAGAACATGAATTAAATCTCTATGAAATAGTTGCAAAATAATAATTAGTATCATTGTTATTTATAAGAATTTTTTCTTTCTTAATTTTTTTAACATTAAATATAAACATGTGTGTATAATTTTTACTAATTTAAAAAATATTTATACACAAAATAAGGACGTTAAATATATAACCTACTTTCCAAATCATAAAATAGTTTATTATAACAAAAAACAGAGATCATATAAATTTTTAGAAAAATATTAATGAGTGCAATAAGAATATTATTTAAGAAAAATAAAATAGCAACTCTTCATCAAAAGTTATATTTTCAACGTATTTGAAATTGATATTTTAACCTTTTTAATAATAATTTATTATTTAAAATCCTTAAACATTTGTTAGCAAATTTTTGTTCTCTATTTGTTCGAATGTCTTAATTAAAAAATATTAAATATTACTTAAAAATATATTATATAATTAATTTAGTTAAACAGTTAATTTTATCAAAATATTTCAAATGTAATCATATATTATTCACTATCAACTACCTTAACTAGTTAGTATCTGCTATAAGATCCTCCGTTATAAGTTAACATATCTGCTTACTACTATTATTTTGTCTAAATTGTATGGTCCTTTGTCATTTTGGCTGATGACATTGTGATGAGATCTGATATTTATTCCCAAAAGTAAATGAGATAAGTCCTACTAATAATCATCATCCCACCTGCCTATCAGCAAATCAATTTAAGTTTTTGTCAGGTATGGGTAGTGGTGTGTATTTAAAGGTGAAAAATATCTTATGCCTCAACCACAGATTCTATAATCTGTTGTGGTTGTTAACACTTGGAATTCAATGTATGACAAATCACAAGATGCTTGTGAAATAATGTCATATTAAACGGCTAACATAATATATCAAAGTTAGTAGGCCATCTCATGAAATTGTTGTGCATCCATGCTTGCTTATGCATATAATTGTGCAATTATATCAGTAAATCAGATTCCTTGTTTAGGTAAATTGTTCAACTTAGAAAAATTATACTCCAAGAGCAATAAGTGATCACAGTTGCAGGGCAGGTAATCAGCTGGCTTTGATAAATTGTGAACTATAAATGCCTTTTACACTGGAAATGCGCATTGCTACCAAATTTACACCACACTATTTAAAGACATATTTTGATTGACTTATTTGAACTTACTTAATAAGATAAACAATTGTAAAACTCTTTGGAAGAGTTTATAGAAACAATTTATGACATATATATATATATAAGTTATTTTCAACTTATTTTCATAAGATCTCCAAAATAGTTTATGAAAAGAACTTATAGTTTATTGAAAACAATTTAACCTTATTTTATCTTTTGTTATAAAAATAAATTACCGATTAACCTATACATAAATACTTATATGATAAACGCTTATATATGCACTTAATAGCTGTTTACCCAAACAAAGACTAATTATTAATTATCTATGCAGTAACATAATTTAAATTTGATGATCAATCTTGACTCTTATTGCAAAATGCTTACATGTAAATATTAGTCATCCTAGCAGTCATAAAATCTAAGAGCAATGACAATGGAATAACTACCAATAAATTTTTCCTTTATGAATCACAAATAGATACATACATCATTATTACAAAACAGGGTCATAATTAATCACCCTAAAAGAAGAGCAAAACTCTTGAAATTTATCTGCAACAACCTATACTTCATTGTGTTCTCAATGCTTTAATCCAATCAACTTCAAGTCTGAAATCACCTGGTCCAGATCTAGCACCTGGGACACCACCCTCAGCATTGACAGAAAGAGACAAGCCGAGAACACGAGATGGATTTATTTCCATTTCTGCATCTATAACATTCCCTCTCCAAGTAGGTACATATCGAGCTAGAGGAATCTGGTCAATTGATGAAATTACTAAGCACATGCCCATAAACCAAAGAATTGAAATTGAAATTAACTATAGAAAAGAATGTAACTACAAGTACCACCACTTCAGTGCTTAATAAGGGTCAATAATACCGATCACTTCACTTTCATATTCATAGAAAAACCAAGCAACAATTATTCTATCATATGTTGTCTACTCAGTTTCAAGTAGTAAAAGATCAGTGCTCAGCAAGACCTGGTTTACTTCCTAACCTGTTGTCAAGTTGATTCTTTAATGAGTAGAGACTAGAAACCGTGGCAGACAATGATAAACTCACTGACATAAGCAGTTCCATTAATAAGCAATACAAAAATTCACATCCGTTTATATCCTATCCTGACCATCGGACAAACCATAAATAGAAAAATAATGCTTAAAAAATGTGGCATAGTATGTAATCACAATTTAATACCATGTGTACATAGACAATATTCAACATCATAATTTAATGCCATAGCACACCACCCCACACCACCAGCAGCAAATCACCCTATGCCAAACCGGCAAAATCAATGGGCAAATTGACAATCAAAAGGTTTTAGTATTACTGAAGAGTGAAGGATGACTGGACTGGGTTCCTCCCCTTGGAAATGAATTCAGCTCAATGGAGCTAGGTTTCAATTCGAGTTGGGTTCATTCAGCTTGTTGGCTTTTTGGTTTCATTGCAAACTTGCAATGATGGTTTTTGTGTGTTTTCTGGTTCATGACATCGTTTAAGTTGGAACTATGGGGTTGAAAGTTGAGACAAAATAGAACATTGTTCCCTCCTTTGCAGAAAAATTTAAGTTGGAAAGTTAAATGCGTCTATGGAGTCAAGTGTTATAACTATAAGATTAGTGTTTTGTGCACTACGAAGCTTTATCATTCAATTGTTGCATTTGGGTATTTGAAAAGACACAATCATTTTAGGCCTGTAAAGCACCACTAAATTGTAGACGACTAGACCTGTTCAATCGTCCTCAAACTTGTGATTCTATGCGATTTTACCTAGGTTTACATAAACAATTTGCAAGCAAGTTAACCCGATTTCACCAAATAGTGTAAACTTTTAGGAGCGTTATTAGTTCATAACAACCATGTATTGAACTGTCAATACTCCAAAAGTTTGAATAATCAAAGTGCTAAACAGCACATTATTTCTAGTCACAAGCAAGACCTTTGAATGCTACAAGAGCAATGTACAAGGGTTTTCAATGCAACTTATCAACTCCTTACCCACAATATAACTACCACTTTTCACAATTTAATCTGGCATAACTAGTAAGATAGTTTATATCTATGGCAGGAAAAACAGTCACAAGCAACATGGCATTATACAAGTCACTCAAAAACTATTTGAGAATACTTCCTACAAAAAATTGCAGGTTACCACAACACAAACAGAAACCCTAGTTACCAACATATCGGTATTTAGATTGAAAAGCAAAGAGATGCAAATGAAACTTGCCTTTGCAATATACCAGTTGTCTTTGGGCACATACACAAATGATTGCCACGAATTATCCTCCATCTGTCCAGGTGAATTAACCCAATTCTCCGTGTAAATCTGCACCATCATTAGACTAGTTACAATACTTGCAAGACTAACCAGAAATGAAACTTAAAACCCTTATAATCCTCTAAGAGCCTGTTTACTTCTGCATTTCCTGTTTTCATTTCCTTCGATAAAATAAACACTAGAGAACACATCAAAAAAGTTTTTGAAAATGCATTTTAAAATAGATAGAATATTGTTGAAAATTCTGAAAAATTTCAAAAAATTGTTTTCAGTCTTTCCAGTATTACATTCTCTCCAGTTAGTTTTCATATTTTCTCCATCGCAGTTAAAAACGATACTCCATAAACAAATGTAATTCCAACCATCCACACACACAGTAGAATATTGAAAATGTTAGGAAGTAAACAGGCCTTAACATTTTGGCATTGGAAAAGAAAAGGACACTCACAGTAGATATATAACATCTACCATCTCCTTTAACTTTCATAGCTATAGTATCATATGAATCCAAGTCAATGAAGCCATCAAACTGCAAAAACAAAAAGAATTCCAAAACAACAACTTAATTTAGCACAAAAATTAGAACGTTGATGCTAGTTTCACCCCTGTTTTTTTTCTAGTAACACACAAATAGGTTGAACTAAGTTCAGTTAGGTGAATTCAGTTCTCCACGGAATCTATTTGGGTATAACTAGAAAAACAGGGGTGAAACTAGCAAAAGTGAAATTATAATCATACAAAAATCATACAATTCAAAATCCAATATTCAACTAGCCATGAATGTCATTATAGAATTGAACAAAAAACAAACCTTTTTAGAACGCATTCCACAAAATCCACCTCTACTAATGTTCCATTTAGCACCCTGAGTAACCTCAAGAGAAAGATTCCCAGAAAAAATTCCAGTAGTTGTATGATTTTCAGATTCAATTATCTGAAGTGATGCAGAAGATAAACCTATGTAAAAATAAAAAGAAAAAAAAAATAAAAAACCCTAAAATGAAAATAACCAAAGTTTAAAAGTTTAGTAGTAATAGGAAGAAATAATGCACCTCCATATTCAGAATCGGAATACAAATGCCATTTTGTTAACTCTTTCTTGGAATTGAAGTTGAATATGTATCTTTCAGGTGGTGGCATCAAATCGTCGAAATTGCCGGATAAAGCTTTTGTTCAATGAACAAAAACAGTTAGAGAGAGAGAGAGAAATGACATAATGTTGAAGTAAATTTATGTAAAAGTTTGAGAAAGAAAATGAAATTTGATAAATGAATACCTCTCTTAGTAGCATCCATAGATGCTTGGAACAATCTTCGAAATCTTGACATCTCTCTCTCTCTCTCTCTAACAGCAACTTTCTCTCACCGCCACCAGAGCAGGCAGCGACAGCCTCAAGCATGTCTGCAAATGGGCTTCTTCGTTTGGGCTTGCTAGTTTTGTTTGGCCCAATTTCATATATTTTGCTTGGCCCAACTTATATAACTTTGAAAAAAAAGAAAATAGGGAAAAACTTTGTTTATGTCGTTTTGGCTGGATATTTTTTTAATATCCCTATTTTACAACAAATTATCTAATCAACCTTACTTTCAAAATTATGTATTAATTAATCTGTCTTAATTTCTGTAGATACTCACTAGATGACATCCCTTACATATGATATGATCCTATGAAGTGAATAACTTTAATTTTAGTATTATCTTAGAGATGATATTATGTATTTTTTATTATTTATTTTTAGTTTTAGATGGTGGTCGCAATCTATTTTTTTTATGTAAAAAAAATAAAGAATGTTCTACAACGAAAACGGAGAACGTTATTTTTAAAACTGAAAATGAACTTTTTAGAAATGACTTGTCAAATTTTATTAAAACTACTGAAACCTTTCAAAAAATCATGAAATCTCAAATGAGAATATTTGGTGGAGATCGCAATCTATTTTTTTTATGTAAAAAAAATAAATTTAATAAAATAATAATTTTTTTAATTATTCATTCATAACAAAACACATAAAAATTACTGAAATTAAATAGATATAATAATAATAATATTTAGATTATATTTTTTTTATTATGTTTGGATATCAGACATAATTAGTATTTTTTTGGGTATTTTATTTCTAACATTTATTTCAATTCTAACGAGGCTCCTATTTTGAAGTCTCTTCTTTAAATAATTTAAAGTAAATATTGATACAAAATGAAAACTTAAATACATATAATATAACAAAAAATACTTAATTAATTTTAATGCTTAACAAATTTTAGTTAAAAAAATGTAAGACAATTATACAAAAAAGTAAAATAAAACTATAACGCTTAATATTTTTCGCTTAAGCTGTGAAGGCAAAATTTGCTCCTTTGTGACATTTAAGAAGGAAAATTCCGCTCCATTACCATACATGAAGAGGTCCATAGCAATGAGAATGTAAATTTTAATTGGTCGATCCCTTATTTTTAAAATTCAGAACCACCAACTCAAGTTACATATAGATAAACATTCATAAGTTACATGTAGATTGAGTGGAAGATACAATCAAATGTCTCAATCCCTTAAGTAAAATAAATCAGTAGAATGACTCATAAAAAAGAAGAAACGTTACAATAACTAGTTTTCTTTTTTATTAGAAATATTGTAATCGGTAAATTTCTTTAAAAAAATTAGTAAACCTTTCCTATTATTTTTTTCCCCACCGGTTATATACACATAAACATAAAGTAGTTGGAGAATCTAGTATCAAATATACATTTCTTTATACATAAGACAAAATTCCCGTCTTTTGCCAACTATATAGATTATATATTCAATGGGTTTAAGATTATCTAGTATCTGATTAATATTATTTAATTTCTTTATATATATATATAAGTCCATTTTATTTTTTTGATTTTATCATATAAAATTTAATATATAATATGGAAACATATTTCAATCGTGTTATGTGTGAAACTTAATTATTTATTTCTAACAAAGTAAAAAAAATCCCACCTAGAGATATATAAGAGATATTTTAACCAAAAAAATAAATAAATGAAGCATGGGCAAGCCAACATTGTTGTTACGGCATCCAACATCGAGGCAAAAGGAACAACAAAGACATCATTATCAATTTCATCGTCGCAGTGAAAACAAATTCTCTTTCACAATCAACAATAATAATTTATAAGGGACATGTATGGATGAAGTATATTGCAAGGACATCATCAAGTACCTCAAAGTGCTACTATTTAAGAAACTTAATTATCTCCAAGAATCTATAGAGCATAATAATCAAGACAAAAAAGTATATGTAACTAAGGCTATTTAATTTGCAATGGGAGCTAGAGAAAGCAAGTTGATGAAATGGGTTAGTGGAAGTGCTCAAAACAAATACATACAAGGTCCTACGTTGTTAGCACCAAAAGGTTATGTTCCAATATGTGTTGGCACAAATGAGGACACGTGTCGGCGATTTATGGTTCATATAAGAGCACTTGGTGATTCATTCTTTGGTGAGTTGTTGGGTAAATCTGAGGAAGAATATGGGTTTAGGAATGAAGGTGTTTTGAGGATCCCATTTGAAGCTCAAGATTTTGAGGAATGGTTCATTGGAAGCTCCAACAAAAAGGTTAAAATTAAGAGGATGGTAATACCAATTTGATTAGAGACATATAGTCACCTTGGTTTCAAATATCTAACAAAAATGAAATTAAAAAAAAAAATCCACCTATTTTATTTAAAATTAAGTTCGATTTTAACTTGCTTATATTTGATATTGGAAGTATTACATTCTTTTCTTAATTAGTGGGTCTATAACTTTTGTTATTAATTGAACATCTTTATAGGTTGATGGGCTTGTAATTGTGGATGTATGTGTGTTTATTCTTCATCAAGATATTAATATTTTTGTAATTAATATATGGTTTGATTGATTATTTTTCAGTAAATATAAAGTATAATTTTTATTTATTTATTTTTCAATAGTATGTTGATGGAGGGATGCATATTATTCAAGTTACAATCAAATGGGTGTGTAAGGAAACTTAAATAAAATTTAAATCTTAAAATTAACTTAGTTAGAGATCATGAATTTTAATTTTTCTAAAGTGGATTCAAGGAATATGTATGATGGCAAGTGCTGCATTATATATTGAGCAAAACAAAATTTAGGGATTTCAAATGAAAAAGTTAACACACAAACCCTTACAGTGATCCTTAAAATGGATTACAAATTGGCAACTAATCAAATAAACATTTTAAACGCTGATGATTCAGAGAGCTAAGCATTTTGACAATAGGTAATTTGCCAAAGTGTAGAGTGAAATTTTATCCAGAGACAAAGGAACTTAATTGAATCATATAATTTTTTTTTGACTAAAACAACTCAGAAAATTGTATTATTAGACTTAAGAAAATTAATAGGTTTAATAAATTTGTTACTCTTATAAATATCTCATATTTCATTATTATAATCCCTTAATTTTTTTTGAAAATAATAATCCTTCAAATCTTTTCTCTATGTAATTTTTATCCTCACATTGAATCTATGTAATAACTAATAACTACACACATGACGTTTTATAACTGACTTGGATTAAAAATGTTATTAATTATTATTTTAAATATAAAAAACAACTTATTATATTAAAATCTCCAATTTAATTTCATTTTAACTGTAACTTCTTCACCCTCAACATCATTCATGTTTTGAATTAATTAGATGATTTTTTTAATATATTTTAAAGATTGAAATGGCATATTTGATATAGTTTAAAATCTATTTTTTACTTTCATATATTAAGAACTAAATTAAAGAGAAAGTGTTATTTGAATTACTATATAAAAGTTTATTAAAAAAATTAAAAATGAAGATGCATTAATAATTAAGATAACCATCAATATCAAGAGACGGATTTTTTAAGAGGGAGATGGAGGAACGGCCCTCCAAATTTTCTAATTTTATTAGATATGTATACATAATATAATTTCATTATTATATATATATATATATATATATATATATATATATATATATATATATATATATATATATATTTTATGTTATCAGGAATTTTTGTCTAGTGGCTCCTCAAAAAATATATCTAAGCTCTGATCGATAAATAATATTCTTTTCTATACGGTCCCATGAAATTGATGTGCATGCACTTGAGCACACAAATTTTTGCTACTAGATCAATAAAGCATATATTATATATCCTTAAATAAATAAATAAAGTCTTCAAATTCATATTAATAGGATGAAAAATAAGAAAGCGATTGACACTAATTATTGTTTTCTACCTAAACAAAAACAGCTAGCTAGCAACTAGTTGTACTTGTACCCTTCCCACATCTTTTTCTATGTATTGCTCACATTTCCTTAGTGATATACATTATATACAAACAAAAGATTACGTACTTAGACACATGAAGATATACATAAATAATCGCATGATTTGACTTATATTATTGCTTAAAAAAAATAGTTATATATATCAACAATAAACAGTTATTACTATATGGTCTAGTGATCCCATTACGGCACTTCATATGTAACACAACTAGTAAGCTCATTTCTCACTCACTAAATTTTATCACTTTTTATGACTAACTCAACCTACACCATTGGCCTGATTACTTACGCCAATTTACTAAATCTATTCAAAAGTTTATTAATTTTATTTAGATTGGTTAATTTCTATTGTTAAAATTGATTAATCTAAACATGTGTTTTTGTATATTTAAAAATATTTAACAGTAATAGAAAAAATATTAGTTAAAAGACTAAATTTGATACATACTTTCATCCCTACCCCACAGTTATTAAAAACCCAATTTTACTTATGCGATCTTCACTTTCTCTTATATATTTTTTAGACTCAATTTTTATCTCAATAAATACTATATTTCGTCCCCCCGGCCCCCTCAAAATTCAGGTTAGAAATTAAATTACCAGAAATTTAATTTTGAAATGTAAAACCAAACAGATATATCGGAATTAAAAAAAAAAGTCAAAATTTTTAAAAATTTTATATTGTCTACGAGGGTATTTTAGGAACTTCATGTAAAATATTGGTATGAGATCTTTTGTTTACAAGTTAATTATTAGAAATTAACATGGTAAGGAAGACTCAATCCAAAAGACTAGCTCGTTAAGTAGCAGAACCTCATAAGTTAAGTATTAATGTTTTCCGAGAACAAACTAAAAAACACAATTGTTAGGAGTTAAGCTCATAAGAAGAGCCTAGCTCAGAAGACAAGTCCACATTAATCATTTTTATCTACTTAACTTGGAATTCCTAATACAAAAAACCAATATTTTGTATTAATTAAAGACCATCTTTATATTTTGTTCATAAATTTAAAACAAATTCTTTTTTTGAATTAAATAAGTTTTTAGTCTATGTAAAATCTCACTATTTTAGTTTTAGTTTTTATAAAAAAATTCATCAACTTTTAGCTCTTTAAATTTTTTTCATTTTTATTTTTTATTTCTGAATTTAAATCAATTCTTGTGTAATCTTTAAATTTTTAATGATTTTTTGTAATAATATTTATGACATTTTAATATAATAAAATTTAGAAATTTTTAATAAATAATGAATTAAATATAAATTTTTAAACTTTTGACACTTATAATTCATATTTAATTTACCGTTTCTTAAAAACATTCAAAATTTGAGTTCAAAAATTTCTTACAATGTTCTAAAAGAATATTGTAAAAAGTCATTCAAAAGTTCATATGAATAAAAGAGTTGATTTATAATGAAGCATCGTAAATAAAAATATATTTTTTATGGAGAACTAAAAGTTGATGAAATTTATTGTAAAGACTAAAAACTGAATAGTAAAATTTAATAGGTATTGAACACTTATTTAACCATTTTTAAATAAATAAAAAAACATGTATCGATAAAAATAATACAAATACTAAAATTATACAAGATTATTTAAAAAATTGATTTATTTAATTATTAATAAAAGAGAAAATTGTAAGTAATATAGTTTTAATGAATAGTAAAATATTGAGAGAGAAAAAGTCACAGCAAAATTTTATTACCTATATATATAGTAGTACGAACATTATTATTATTATTATTATTATTATTATTATTATTTAAGAGCTGAAATTAACCAAATTGGGAAGAGCTGAAATTTATATATATAGTAGTACGAACATTATTATTATTTTTTTCCAATGTAAACCAATTTTAATAATAATCTGATATGTCAAATGGTAAACTAGTTCACACATTGGAATTACTCTCATTACAATTACTATTTTATCTTAATTATAGTTTTTGACATTTTATTTTTATCAATTTATAATATTAATTACTCAAAATTGTCAGATTTTAAAATAAAAAAAAAAATTAATTTTGTGAATTAATAAAAATTAAAAATTATAATTAAATATATTAGTTTTTTACATGTTTATTAAAATATACTATTAATAAATTATGTTACACTGAATTTTATCATCATTAATTATTTTTTATTATATGCTTTATTACAGGAGTTAGGGAGAGAAATATGAAAAGTGCAATAGGCCATCCTATGAGACCCAATATATTATATGAAAAATGATGAAATAATTTATAGATGAAAAAAAGGTGCTACTACTCTTTCTGGTCCTTTCTGTCATAGAAGTATGAAAATGGAATGGAATCTTCACGGCATTTAACAGTTGTTAACTGAATCATCTCAGTGAATCGTTTGATTACAATAAGAATGTTTCATATACTTATATTAGGAAAATTCTAAAAATTATTTAATTCAACTCCACTTAAAATTTCGGAAAACAAGGCAAATAAAGTGACATTGATATAAAATTATAAAACATAGTTATTGATTACATTCAAGTTTTTTTCATTTCTTCCTAACTTTTGGATCTATCCTTAATTTATATTTTAGAAGTATACGATTTTTATAAAGTATAGACACCAACACCCATATTTGCGCATGATTGATAACAATTTTAACAATTACTGAAAAAATAACAATCCTTCCTCTGTTTTAATATAAGTCATTTTTATTCATTTTATGCTATTAAGAAATAATAATTAATAAAAAATAATAAAATTATGTTATAAAAGTATTTTTCTTAATTATTAATTTACTTTTATTCTCATAAATATAAAATAAAATTATTATTTTAAAAGTGGTATATATAATAATGATTGAATGGTAAAATTGAAAAAAATAATTAAAATTACAATAAAAATTGATAATGTCATTTATTTTGAGATAATTTTTTTATTAAAATAATATTTATTGTAAGATGGAAGAAATATTGATTATCATACAACTCCAATCTAATTAAATTTTTCATCTAATAAACTATTATTTTAGTGTTTTATTTATGGTAGGATTTGACATTTTCTCTTTTGAACCTCAAATAAAATAAGACGCTTTTTTATTTATTGGTTATAAAAATACTAAAAAACTTATAAAATAAAAGAGAAAGAAAAATATTTGTTGAAAAAATTCGAATAAAAAGAAGGTAGTATATTACTATTAAAAAGAAAAACAATATTTTTAATCATGAATCGGTCGAATAAGTCTTAAGAGTAACTCCATCAAAAATAAAATATAAATAAAATTAATAGTTGAAATATTAATATATTTTATTAAAAATTTAGTTCAAACATATTAACTTTTCAACTATTGTTTTTTTATATACTTCATTATGGATAAAGTAGGATAAAAAATGCCTAACTTCAAATTAAACATTTGCATTTTACAAGCAAGAGAGATTTGGAAAACAAAATTTTAGTTAGATGTAATTTCAAAGCATAGATCTTCTCTAGTGTAGAATAAAAAAACACTTATGTCCTTTCTTACATTAGCTCATTTTCCTAGTTTGTTGCTAATCGCATGTGTTCATAGAAGTATATACAGTATTTGGTCAAAAATAAATAAAAATTGAAGTATATATTATTGAATTTTGAAGTACAATTGAACAAGACAAGTCTTCCAAGACTCTTAATCTTGGAATCTCGTAATTTTAATTTATGGTCAAACATCGCTGTCGTTTGATCGATCCAATTGGATGTATCGGATTTTGTGGACAATATCGATTAATTGTTTGAGTTAAACTTTATCATCAATATTTTATGCTAAACTTTATCAACAATATATTATGCAATGAAAACACTGGGAGTATGACATATATATGGGTGAATAGAATAAAATAAAATCCTTAAATCGTAGTTTAATTTAGGTTGTATGTTTTATCTCGAGTTCGAATTCAGTATTTCACAATTATATGAGTTAATTATAGTTATATTTATCATCTCTTTTAAAATTAAAAAAAATAAAAATAAAAATAAAGTCTTCCACAGTAAGTGTGAACTTACACTAATACCGTAATGCTGAATGAGAACTTTTGAGTTTATTATTTCACTAAAAAATTATTTACATTAACAATGCATGATCATCAAATCTTTAAAATAAATTATATTCTCTTTAGTTTTATTTCTAAACAAAAGTAATTAATTTCACAAATACTAAAAATAGTAATTTATCTCATTAAAATTTCTTAATATAATAAAAAAAGTTATTGCATTTCTCAAACTATCCTCTCTTTACATTTGATTTAGAGATTTATTTTATTGAAATGTATTTCAAAAATCATAACATTAAATATGGTCAAATTAATTAGTTTTTTAAATATATTTTAGACCATAAAAAATATTTTTTTTTCCTTATATTTGAGATCGAATAATATATCTGGGACTACGAAATCCTTTTATTTTAATCTTGATATCAATAAAACATGAAAGAATTCTTATCTTTGGTTTTACAATCTCAATATAACACTTATCTATCAATCCAACCTTTTTACAGGGAAGCTAGTCTTAATCCGATATTTAAAATTCTAACAATAATAAATGTTGATTTTTAAAAATAAAAATTCATAAATTTTTTGTGTTCGTAGTTGAGACAATCACTTGAACAATACTAATCCAATAAAAACACGTGTGTGTATGTATATATATATATCAAAATTCAATTTTTATTCGTTTTTCTTTTTATTCAAATTTTATTCCTCTTTTTTTCTTATTCATTTTTCTTTGTTTTTTTAAAATTAACATTGAACATGTAACCATCTAATGAAATGAAGATTATAAACATTTTTATAAGACATTATAAATTGTGGTTAAAATTTTGGGACTACTTTTAAGTACTACTCTACCATTTACCACTTATGAACTTATCAAGGTGGTGGTCCACCCTAAAACTTTCTTCTCATTTTGTGGATGTTTGAGGGAAGGAGTAAAATTTTAAGAACAATGAATGTGAATGTTTAAGTTCTCTCGACCACTATAAGTATAAATCAATTCAAAGAGTAAACATTACTATAGCTTGTCCAAAGGGAAACATTACTATAATTAAGCACCATTATTACAATGACATAAATTAATTAACATAAACATCAATCATCCTTGCCATTAAAAATCATTTAAGATAAACTTGTTTAACTAATTTTTCTCTCTTTGGCCTTAAGCAACAAGCACTTAATTATATATCCCGATCCGTTATATTTTATATATATAGTATCAAAAGGTAAAAGCATACTCGATTTTCATATAATTTAATAAATTGTCATTCTATAAAAGTGTAGGATGTTGTAATTTTAATATCTAATAAAAAAAACCAAAAGTAATCATTAAAACGTTAGTTAGTTAATTTAGTCTTTAACGTTATAACAGCCAATAACTATTTTGAATTTAAATTGTATCTTTCAAATATTATTTTGATGATTTGAAGATTAATTTAAGTTTTTGACTGTGTTAAAAATCAAAAACTACAACGTCCTACACTTTTAAGAATTAAGATGGTGATTTATCCGATATAACTAACTATCTTCACTATAATTCTGGAGTAATTCTCTCAACAATCTAGAGTATCTCATATTAAATTTAAAAAATGTTTGGAGTACATCCATCCTACACTTCGAGAGAGAAATAGAGGGATTGATGTGATAAATTTCATTTGTTGATGATGTGATAAGAAATGAGAAATAAAAATAAAACAAGGTGTTGAATGAGTATGAAAATTAGAGGTGTTTAAATATAAGATAGAGTTTTTTTAAATCATAACTCAACTGACAAATACTGATATTGTTAGCTTGAACGTCTTGTCTCAAATTCAAACATAGAACCTTAGAATTGTGTGAGTTAAATATAATGAAATTTAGCATATCTTCTAAAACATTTTTTTTTGGAGTTAGCATTAATTTTTAGTCCTACATGTTACTCCCTCCAAAAAAAATGTTCTACATATAAGGAAAACATATTTTTGCATTAATTAGTCAATGTTGTGGGAGGTGATAACATAATTAATAATTAGGAATAAGTTAATAATTATATTTATTTCTTTACATAAAATAAATAAAAAAGTTAATGGAGTTAATTATCATCATTAATAAGTGTCAAAGTATGTATTTTTGTTTATAACTGAGGTTGGAGAGAGTATGTCACTATAGTGTTAGAAATGAACCAAATTCCAAAAACATCAATTCAAATGTATCTTCTATTAATAATTTTATGAACCAATATCAGTTAATAGAAGACACGAAAACCAAACTAATTAATTAAATATATTTTGATAAATTTAAATATAATATTTTAGCTGGATTGGCCAAAATACATATAATATACATAGCTGGATCTCTTGCTTGTACTTGCTGTGATTTTCTTCTTTTATAAGTAATTGTTCAATACTGAGAGAGCCTTGTTACCGTGGTTAATTAAAACTTTCTACCACTCGCTTAACAGAATAAACATAACTCACTGCACATAATTCATGTTTAATTAACTCAAACAAATGTTCACTTTAATAAATACATTTAATCAATCTCAATTGACCAGTAATATTTCACCACAACAAAAAAAAAAAAAAAAAGAAATTCACCCTTTGAGAAAACAAATACAATTGAAGTCAGTTACTATAGCTAGCTGAGTCAGCAAAGCATGAGATTCAACATGCACAAGAGTAGAACTCAACAAGCTCATCCATGGACCCCAATTGTGTTTCAATTTCATCACTCTCAAGCATCCACAACAAATGTTCAAACAAAACAACCTCACAAGAAACAACAACAACACCATCATCACATGATGTCCTGTCCACTAGCTCTTGAAAAACAGGGTGTTGAATAACATCGGAGTTCACGAGGTATCGCCGCCTTGACTTTCCAACATAAACAGCATGAAGTTCTTGTTCTTGGTGCTTGGTGGAGGCAGAGAGAGAGCTACTATTGCGGCTTAGTTTGGTCAATGAAGGCCATCTTTTGATAGCTGACTTTAGCTTTGTTAGTTTTCCAAGTTTGGCCATTTTGGGGAAGGTGTTTGATGAATGTCTGAATGAAAAAGTGAAATGAGGGAAAGTGTTTGATGAATGTCTGAATGAAAAGAGAATGGTGTGAGGAGTGAAGAGAAGGAAGGTTGTGTTATAAAGAAGGGAGTGAATGATGATGATGTGAAGTGAAGAGGGTAAATATGTGCATGGCCCACTGTTTAGGACACAGCTAAGAATTATACATTTGGTGGAGAATAGGAAAACCAGTTGCTATTTTGTTGGTGTCTTCTGTCATGGCTTTTTTTCGGGATTTGGAAATTTTTCTTGTGTTTTTACATCTATGTCCTCCCTTTTTTAATGGACCCACTTTAATACACTTAGGGATTGTACGTTGTTATAATACCTCCTTTCCTATATATAATACACTTCTGAATTTTTTTTTTGTCTTTTTTATATAAAATTCTCTTTAAATTTTTAATTATATTATAATTTTTTTATTAATATATTTTTAAATAATTTATATTTTTTCTCAACCAATAAAATATTATAGTGAAAATATTAATTAATTATTTTTTAAAAAATAAAATTGTAAAAACATCTATCTATAAAAAAATTTAATATTATTATCAATTTTTTTTAATTTCTGTTATTTAACCAATGAAGTTCTATAGTAATTTTTTTTAATAATCTACATTCTTATAGTTGATAATTTTCAAATAGATTTATTTAATTTTAATTAAATAAGTTAAATTTTGAATTTGAAAAAAAATAAAAACTGAGAAAATTATTATCAATAATTGTTTTACAACTGTTTAATACAGAACTTCAACATTCTCCTTTGAGTTGATTAACTTGATTTAAAAATATGTGAGTTTTTTTTTTTTTTTTGTTTACAAAATTGGACGGTGCTAATCCTATTAACTGAACGTATATAATAGAGTAAAGTAAACAATTAATATCAACTGCTTTTTTACTCAACAATACCAACCGTTAAAAAAAATGCTACTTACTTGTCATGAAAAAATTGGCTCACAATAATATCATGAACTCACTTAATTTAGAATCTAACATAAGTACTGTTTTGCAACCAAGAAACAATTTCATTGATTAACTATAATTTGTGATGAAACCTTTCGTGTTAAATAAACCAGTAATTGATATTAATTATAAATAATAATCAATCATGTGTGAATTGAAAATATGTCAATATTAAATTTTACCACTTTACTAGTTACTTGTCATAGAAGAGCCAAATATTTTTTATAAAAAAAAAAAAATAAAAGCCAAATATTTTTTATCTACAATAGTGAAATGGATAGTGAGATCTGCATTCCCTTCAATTATATATGTATGTTTTTTGGGTAAAAATTGCCATAAAATTTATAATAATTAATATAATTGAATAAAAAATGATGAAGATACTTATAGGATATACTTAAAATCTTTAAGGTTGGTAGATCTGATTTTTATTTAGATTCCCGTTTTTTAAAGTCTTAGAACAATAATTAACATAACAACATAAGCTTCCTTATATATTATATAAAATAAACACCATAGAATAAATTAATGAGTCCAATTAGGTACTGGATTAGAAATGATTTTGGTATATATGTTGGTTTTGTTGTTTTTATTTGCTAAAGGCATGGCAATATATGACATCATGAAACAACAATAGATTAATGTTGGTTGGTAAGAAATATCCAGCAAGGTTTTATCATTCATGTGGGCTCTTGTGAGAGAGTCTTTGGCAAATTCATTTGGGTTACAAAACAATTGGTGCCCACTTCCTGTCCTCTTCTTGTATATGCTTAATTTACTAGCTAGCTTCTTTTTTTCTTTTTTCTTTTTTTGGTAGAGAGTAGAGTGGGGCTCTAGGAACCACATATTGTTCAACACTAACAACTCCAATTATGGTCTTTGTCAATTTCTCCTACATTCAATGTGAAGGAAAATTTAATGATTTTGTTTGCATTTTCATGGTGTTGGGAGAATTAGTAACATCAATCTTTTCAAAGAGAAAAAAAAAAAAAAAACATATCTAGGTTTGATTCATGGATATTCCATTTTGGAGTTAGCCTAGCTAGCTAATGTGGGTGCATGTAAAAAATTGAATGTCTTACGTAGCTTATTTAGAGATTAGTGTTCAAATGATATATTTCTAGAGTTAAATTTCAGCGTATGTTAAGTATTCTTAGACTTTAATTACATTGTCAACTAAACACAAATTAATTTAATTAGTTTAATTATATATGAATCGTACTTAGTGAATAGTGTATATATTTTTTACACTAATAATACACACTAATTAATTTATGACACATTTATGTCAAAATTAATTTTGACCGTTCCAAACGTAATATCACATCTTCTTACGGTCTAACCATTCATCCCACTTTTTTCTTTAGAATAATATTATTTATTTTTCACATTAATATTACAAAAAAATTATTGCGGATCGACTGAATGCTACTAAAATAGAAATTATACTATAACTCAAGTGTTTGTCAATCTAGGAAAAAGTTGTTAACACATTATTTACATGCATTCAATTAATTATATTCATTTGTGTAACTTTGATGAAAAACTTCTCACTAAAGACTATGTAATGTCCCATTTTCTGTTTTGGTAGAGATGGTGTGTGCAATAGATTTCTTGTTAACCATTATATTATACTTATAATGTGATTCATATAACTTACTTTTATTGATTTTTTGGAGGCTAAATATATCAAGAGATCAATTTAAATCAGGATATAACATAATCGAAATCCAATATCATTTATTGATTAAGTATTGAATGTCAAATATATCAAGAGGTTTTACATTATTTAGAAAAGAGACATCCAATATCATTTATTGATTAAGTATTGAATGTCAAATATATCAAGAAGTTTTACATTATTTAGAAAAGAGACGGTTGAACAACGTATATAAAATGACATGACCTATAATGTTAAATGTATTAAGATTTTGGATAAATATGTGTTGTTCAACTATATTGTGTGGTTGCTCTCATGATCCAACAATGGTCTCAAAATCTGATTGACCAAAGGTGTTTAATGACTCTTTGTATCTAGAATTTTTCAGTACAAGTATATGTGTGTGAAAATTTTAGGAGAGCATGAATGGAATGGACTCACATTTGAGAATATTTTTGTGCAACAAGTATGAGTTAAATGTCTCACATTATTTAGAGCAGTGAAGGTTGAGCAACATATAAGTGACCAATATATTATATCATAGACAAAATATTTTATGTGGTCATTTAATTTAATTTCAGGTAATAATCCAGTTTTGTCTTAGAAAATTAATGATCATCTTGAAACAAAATCCAGAAAATTCATTATCAATTTTAAGAAAATTCATATATTAATCAAATTTATAACTCAAATATTTAAATAAACTCATATCTTCATCTCCAACATTATTAAATCTATCAAATAAAGAACTCACACTTTAATTTTATGAGGTTTGTTTGAAAATGGTGATAAATTTTTTGAATTTATTAATAAAAAAATAATATTATTGACATTTTAAAATAAAATGATCAAATCGTTACTTAAAATAAAATAAAAAATAAAAATGATAAAAAAATAAAATAAAATAAAATTATTGCTTAAAATTAAGGTAATATATTGTTATACATATTTTGTCTATATTATTATATTCCTATGAAAAATAAATGCATTGTAATAATGCCATTTACAACAAACCATATACCCTAAAGTAAATAAGCTTGCAAGACAACATGTTAGACAAATAAATTGTTATGTTGGTGTTTCAACCAACCTCCCAACGGACAAAGTCACATTCATACATGCAAATGATGGCTTCATAAATGGTCCCAAATTTTTGACAGAATACTTATTTCTTAGGTGATCACGTGCTTAATAAAATTGTGATGTGAATCCCAAGACAATATTAATTTTAGGGGCTTGGACCATCATGTACAATAAGATATGCATTAAATTGTGGATCACAATTGGATTTGCTAATCATATATCATGTGGCATGAAATTATGTAGTTCAATAATGTTAAAAGAGTTATTAGTTCATCCATATTTAAAACAGAGCATTTTAAACCAGTTAATTAAACATAGCTGTTGAGAATTAATTAACATACAAAGATATTAAACACTTGGTAGTTATTTTTGTTTTTGCATGTAATGTGCAATGACCCTTGTTTGCAATCTTGTGCATGCGTGTATTCAATCAACAACAACCAAGGGTATATTCTTGTCTTTTTTTTAGTGTATATGTTTGGTGTTTACACACTATTAGATTTTTTTTTAATTCACACTTTATTAAGTTTGAGAATGGCAAACATAGATGAAAATATAACTTATCACAAAAAAAAAAATGGAAATATAACGGGTAAGTTGTTAGACTTATTGGATAAACTAGTTTATCCAAAAACAATTTAATATAAAAGTTGTATTGACAATAAAAATTATGATTACATGGAGTTACAATAAAATTTATATAGTCAAGAACAAAAAGAGTAACTAATTAACATCAAGAAAAAATTAATTAATCAACTAGTTAACAAGAGTAATTAGTGGAGCAATGTAGAATTTTATTGACTAACGTTCATTTGCAAGTTAATGTATCTGATAAGTGGTCATGGAACAATACGTAAGAAGGATCATATTCAGTAAATGAACATATTGAGATATATTATGTATTACGGGATGAGTTTGTCGCTAGTGTCAACTCACCTCCATTTCAAGACCTAGTGTGACATCCTTTTGTCCAAGCAAAAATGTCATTATTTGTGTTGAGGTTGTTTCAAGATAAGTTGCCTACAAAGGAAAATTTGTTCCATCGATGAATCATTTATGTGGAAGATCAACAATGCGTAACAGGTTGTGGGGAAGTTGAAACAGTCAATCATTTGTTCTTTGTGTGTCCTCTTTTTGGATTCTTGTGGTATGGTTTTTGAATTCGTTTGTGAAGTAACAATGTCGATTTACAAGAAAGGGGGGTTTGAATTGTAAATGCACCTTTTTAAAAATTCCTGTTAAAACTTAAGAAAACAACTCAAGAATGATCTTGGTTATGAAACCGAAAACGGAGAACGTTCTTGGTTTATGTTATAAAACAGAGAACGTTCTTTAATTAGCAGAAAATTAGTTTGTATTTTGTCTCAAATGATTAATGCAGTATAATAAAGAAGAAAGAAAAGAGAATACCACACAAAGATTTATCCTGGTTCACCCAACGTGGGTTACGTCCAGTCCTCACACTGTGAGATTTTCCACTAAGTGTTTAAAATGAAGAACCTTCTTAATCTTACAACACCTAGAATAAATCAACCTTGATCTATTTCTTTCTTAATTACTTTCCACCCAGAAAGCAATCACAACTCCTATCTAACCTTGATAGGAAGCAATCTTAAACAAACTATAAAGAAACTCTTATAGTTTGAGTTTTTTACAAATGATTGAATTTGACAGAATCTGATATTACTCAACTCTTGTTTGAGAATAGATTCTTTACAGAGTATCTAATGACAATTTCGCAACTGATATATGAATGAGCAGCAGTAGCTTTTTTCGCGAATTTGCAGAATGTAGTGTTTCCTCTGTTTTGCAGAATTTCAAGCTTAAGTGTGATTGTATAATGTTGATTACTTAGCACTTGAATTTCTTACTGAGAACTGAGATAATGGCCTTCTATTTATAGGCTGGAGATGTACGAAATAGCTGTTGGAGAGGCCATGCTTTTTTGACTAAAACATTATTTTTAGAATAAAAATAATGTTGCTTTGAAAACAGCTTTTTGACTTTTGATGTTTTAGCATTGAAAGCACTTCTGTCCTTTCTTTGACATTTCTTCACTGATCTTGGATGGTACATTATTTGTCTTGAGTCTTGAGTGAAGCTAGAGGAGGTTGGAGAAGATTTGAATCGAATTGCAGACTGAAACAGAGAGGATGCAAGGCTGCTGTTGATGTGCAGAAAACGGAGAATGATTAACGTTCTTGGTTTTATCAGTTTGAACGTTCTTGAGCTTCAATAATCATTCTGGAGTTCCCGTTTTGAATGTTCTGTATTTCCTTTGTTCTTGTCTTGTCATATACCCAGTTTGATCAAGTTTTCTTGACATTTGAATTTTGGAGTTCTTAAGCCGTCATGACTTTTGTCCATGTTTAAACTCTTTGATCTTTGCGATCAAATATCCTTTTTGAGTCAGGATTATTTGTACTTGTTCCTTGCCATGTACTTGTTAGATATGAATGATTTCTATGACAGATTCTTTGTTAACGATGTAGATAAATTTTGAACAACATGCTGTGATGAACTTTTTTGAGGCTGTAGCTCTTTCTCTGTTTTAGTGTTCTTGTTGCTGTTTTCTTTGCTTTGCTTGATTCTGTTCTTAATTACATTCACTCAAAAGCACAAGTTAAATTAACATAACATTTAGAATCATAATTAACATTCTTAATTAACCTTTGTTTATTTTCATCAAAACTTTAAAATAGAGAGTTTGTCTCAACAATCTCCCCCTTTTTGATGATGACAAACATGTTAATTTAGATTTTAATTTGATTCTAATATAAAGAGCTGTAACAGCTCCCCCTCAATTTGTGCATTTGTTAAAATAGAATTTTTAAATGCAAACAGAAAGAGTTTCATTAAAGATAATAAAAATTCATTAATTTTTGGCAAAGATACAGTAAAAGAGGCATAACAACAACAAGAGGACAGTAACAGAATAAAAGAAAATCTAACTTAATTCTCCCCCTTTGTCATCCAAAAAGACAAAGGGATAAACCTAAGATGCTAGGGAGGGAGAAGATCCTTCGGAGGATGAGGATTTTCCAGTAGGAGGGATCTGAGAGGGAGGGGGGACCGAATGAGGAGGCGGAGGTGGAATACCCAGCTTGGGAGCGAGGTGATCAGCCATCCAAGTTCTAAGTAGAGCAGTCTCTTGATCATGCTGAATTTGTCTTGCCATGATGGTCTGGAGAGCGGCCATGATATCAGAGTTTGAGGGTGCAGCTAAGGTG
>NC_021166.2:56487207-56488045 GCF_000331145.2 Cicer arietinum | reverse complement strand
AAGAGGGAATATGTGAAGGGATAGTGCCAGATGTTTGAGCAAAAAGAGTGGGATGTGATGGAATCTGTTCTGGAGAACGTTCTGGAGGGGGTGGAGAACGTTCTGGTGTGGGAGTTTTGTCTGAGATTGTATTGGGATTAGTAGAAGGAGAAGAAAAAGAAATAGATTTTCTGGAAGGTCGTCTTCCGGCTGATCTCTTCCTTTTGAGAGAGATGGGACAGGATGGAAGAGTTGTTGTTGGAGCAGAGGCAGTGTTGCGCATGTGAGATAAATTTTTTGTGGAAAACTTGGAAATTTTGATCAAGGATTTTTCAGATGCAAGAGATACTCCAAAATGCCTGAAGATTTTAGTCAGGACCATGCCATAAGGCACAGTATTCTTTTTGTAATCTTTCTGGGCTGCACAGATCATGTGCTGGAGAATAACATGAGGTAAGTTCAATCTCTTGCAGTTTAACAGATGATAGATGAGCAAGGCGTCATTATCAGAAACGTACTCATGACTTCCACAGTGTGGAAGTAGAGTATGTTGACACATATTGTTGAAGACTTTAGGAAGAGGCTTTAAGTAAGTGGCTAAATAACGTGTGGAGTTTTCTTCAAACAGCTCGGCCAAAACATCTGTCTTTCTAAGACCCAGAGCTGAATACCAGTTGTCACCAAAGACAGATGGCCCTTCTGTTGGAAGCTGAAGGATGTTGGCCAAAATGTCTGGAGTCAATCTGATTTCCACTCCCTTTATTTTTGAGATAAAAAGAGATTTGTCAACAAAGGTTTTGGCATTGCAATAGAAAGCACGAACGACTTCTGGGAAAAAGGATTCAGAGATCTTTAAGAA
>NC_021166.2:56423801-56486029 GCF_000331145.2 Cicer arietinum | reverse complement strand
GTGTCTTTGTGGTTCAGATTGTGTTGGAGATTTTTCTACCGGAGGACACGATTCAGAAGAGTCATCACTCTCAGAGTGTGAAATGATGAAGTAGAAAGGTTTAGGGTTTATGGACTTTGATGTACCAATGCCAGACTGGACACGCATGGAGCGGCGTGGAGGGGTGATTCTGGTGCGAAGATGGGGAGGCACTTGAGCGTAGTTTGGTGTAGGTCGAGTGTATAGTGGTGGAAGAAAGGTAGACAGAGGCATGAGGTTTAGAACTTCTTGACTGTTTTGAGGAGATGGAGAGGCGGGAGATGAATGTGGTGGTGAAGGGCGAGGTGGTGGAGAGGGAGAACGCTCTCTGGATAGGTATGAGGACGATGAAGAGGAAGGTGTACAGAGAGAGGCATTTTTTCGTGCAGCCTGTTTGGTTCGAGCCATTTTTGTTTTTTCTGGGAGGAAGATGATGAAGAAGATGAACAGTGAGTGTGATATAGATAAAGAGAGATGATTCCAGCTTTTGGGGAAAAGAAGGTGGGAAGAGGAGCAGTTTTCTGACTTGAGTGGATGGAGAGAAAAAGGTGGAGTAATGATGAGTTTGTACCTAGGAAAATGGGAAAAGCATTTTGGGGGATTGGAGAGTGTATGTGTCAGTATACTAACACCAGACACAAGGGCACGTGTAATAAATGCCAAGATTTGCCTTTTTTACTTTTGAGAGGGAAAAGCAGACTGTTGCTTTTTCCAGAACGGAGAATGATGAATCGCGAAATGGAGACTGATAAACGATCTCCGTTTTCTGCAGAAGCAGATTTCAACCAGAATTTTCTGGATTTTTCATGATTCTCAGTTTTTCCTTGATTGAATTAAAACTATCCTCCACAAGAGGCTTGGTGAAAATGTCAGCAAGTTGATTTTGAGTATCAACGAAGATTAATTCAACGTCTTTCTTATTGACATGATCACGAATGAAATGATGTTTTATTTCAATATGCTTTGATCTAGAATGCTGAATAGGATTTTTAGACAGATTTATAGCACTTGTATTATCACAATAAATTGGAATATTGGAATAGCTTACAGAGTAATCTTGAAGTTGGTTCTTAATCCACAAAACTTGTGAACAGCAGTTTGCAGCTGACACATATTCAGCCTCAGTTGTGGATAGTGCTATGGTGTTCTGTTTTCTGCACGACCAACTGATTAATGCTTCGCCTAAGAACTGACATGCTCCACTTGTGCTTTTTCTTTCAACTTTGTCTCCAGCATAATCAGCATCACAGTATGCTATAATATCAAAATGGGAACCTTTTCTATACCAAAGACCAAGATTAGTTGTTCCAACGAGATATCTAAATATGCGTTTAACAGCAGTTAAGTGGGATTCTTTTGGCGCTGATTGAAATCGAGCACATAATCCTACTGCAAACACAATATCTGGTCTGCTAGCAGTTAGATATAGCAGAGAACCGATCATTCCACGATATTCTTTTTCAGAAACAGATTTGCCATTTTCATCTTTTTCTAAGGAAGTGGATGGATGCATGGGAGTTGTCATAATTTTTGACTCATTCATTTTATATTTGATCAACAGATCTTTGATATATTTTTCTTGACAAACAAAAATGCCTTTTTCGTATTGTTTGATTTGTAAACCAAGAAAATATCTTAATTCCCCCATCATGCTCATTTCAAATTCACTTTGCATAAGTTTTGAGAAATCTTCACATAGTTTTTCATTTGTTGATCCAAAAATGATATCATCCACATATACTTGAACAATGAGTAATTCATTTCCTTCAGTTTTCTTAAATAAGGTAGTATCGATTTTTCCTCTTTGAAAATTGTTCTCGATCAGAAATGAACTCAGTCTTTCGTACCATGCCCTTGGTGCTTGTTTTAAGCCATAAAGAGCTTTGGTAAGTTTGAAAACATGATTTGGTTTTGCTTGGTTTTCAAAACCTGGGGGCTGTTTTACATACACTTGTTCATTTAAAAAACCATTTAAGAAAGCACTTTTCACATCCATTTGAAACAGTTTGATGAGTTTATGAGATGCATATGCAAGAAGTATTCGAATAGCTTCTAACCTTGCAACTGGAGCAAAAGTTTCATCATAGTCTATACCTTCTTGTTGATTGTAGCCTTGAGCTACTAATCTTGCTTTGTTTCTCACGACCTTACCTTCTTCATCAAGCTTGTTTCTGAATACCCATCGAGTGCCAATAACAGTTTGATCTAAAGGATCTGGTACTAGAGTCCAAACTTCATTTTTCTCAAACTGTAGAAGTTCTTCCTTCATGGCGTTAATCCAAGATTGATCAGTAATAGCATCTTTGATTGACTTTGGTTCAATCTGAGATATCATTGCCATGCTGTCGTCATCATTTTTGAATGATCTTCTGGTTCGGATTCCATCAGCTGTGTCTCCAATGATCTGAGTTTGAGGATGATCTCCAATGGTTTTCCAGCTTTTTGGTGGAGAATGAAACGGAGATTGTTTATCAATCTCTGTTTTCTGCAGACTTGTTTCCTGCTGTGTTTCATTTTGAGTTTCTTCTTCCTCATCCTTTTTACTTATATCTAGATCATCAAACTCATCAAACAATATATGCATACTAATTTCAACAACATTAGTTCTTAAATTGAACACTCTATAACCTTTAGATTCGGTTGAGTATCCAAGAAAGATCGCTTTATCGGATTTTGCATCAAATTTTCCAATAGGATCTTTGTTGTTTAGTATGTAACAGTAACAACCAAAAATATGAAAGTAAGAAATGTTTGGTTTTCTGTTTTTCCAGATTTCGTACGGAGTTTTGTTGATGATTTTTCTGATAGATACACGATTCAAGATATAGCAAGAAGTGTTTATGGCTTCTGCCCAAAAATAACTTTCAACATTTGATTCTTCTAAAATAGTTCTTGCCATTTCTTGTAGTGTTCTATTCTTTCTTTCAACAACTCCATTTTGTTGTGGAGTTCTTGCACATGAAAGATTGTGAGATATACCAAGTTCATCAAAAAAGCTTTTGAATGAGGCATTTATGAATTCTCCTCCATGATCACTCCTTACAGAGATGATGCTGGAGTCCTTTTCATTCTGCACCTTTTTACAAAATGTTTTAAATGATTCAAATGCATCATCTTTTTGTTTTAAAAACAGAACCCATGTAAATCTTGAGAAATCATCAACAATAACAAAACCATATTTCATTCCTCCTAGACTTGTTGTTTTGACAGGCCCGAATAAATCTATGTGAAGTAGTTCAAGAGTTCTTTTTGTTGTTACAAAATCTTTTGTATGAAAGCTGCTCTTGACTTGCTTACCTTTTGCACAAGCTTCACAGATTTTGTCTTTCTCAAAATTAAGTTTTGGTAAACCTCTAACAAGATCAAGTTTGGAGATTTTTGAAATAGTTTTCATGCTGATATGTCCAGCCCTTTTATGCCAGATCCATTTATCTTTATTGATTGATATAAAGCATGATTCATCAGGTAATTCATCCAAATATATCACATATAAATTTTTCTTTCGCTTACCAGAGAACATAATTTTTCCAGTTCTGGCCAACTTGATTTCACATACCTTTGGCTTGAAAGTGACTTCGCATCCATTGTCGCATAACTGACTTATGCTTAATAAATTGTGTTTCAATCCTTCCACGTATTGGACATCATTTATTTGAGCAGAGTTTGTCTTACCAATTGTTCCATTTCCCTTAATTTGAGCTTGATCATCATTTCCAAATGTGACCGAACCACCATCCTTCTTGCTGAAGGTTATGAAACAATTTCTATCTCCTGTCATGTGCCTTGAACAGCCACTGTCCAAGAACCAAGGCTTTCTCTTTGTATTTTGAAAACCAACCTGCAGGTGATATCATTCCAGTTTTAGGTACCCACTTTGTTTTGGGTCCTTGAGAGTTAGTTTTTAAGTGGTATATCATTCTTGTTTTGGAAACAGCTGTGTTGTTTGTTGATTTTGAAATGGGTTTAGCAATATATGATTTAGGAGAGTTGAACTTTGGTTTAACAGATGTTTTGAAACGTTCAACTTGTAACCTTGAACTTTCTCTGTTTGGGGAACAAACTGGAGAACATTCTCCGTTTTGCTGTTTTTCTGAAACAATCTTGACAGGATGATTCTCATGTTTAAAAAGCTTCTTCTTTTCGATTTTTTCATCCCTTTTCCTGAAGTAGCATGCAAACTCTAGATGTCCAAGTTTTCTACAGTATGAGCATCTAGTCTTGCATTTTTCTTCCTTTCTTTCTGGGACAAAGAAGTTTTCATAAAGTTTGGTTTTTTGAGTTTGATTGAAACCAAGACCAGCTTTATCAAAAATTCCTATTTGAGATCCCATGATGTTATGAAAAGTTTCAGTGGCTTTAATGAAGTTCAGTAAATCAGTTTTGAGAAGTTCGTTTTCATTTTTAAGTTGAACGTTCTCCGTTTGTAGCGCAGAATGTTCTTGACATTCTTCACTTTCAAAAACTCTTGTTTCTTTCAATTCTTGAATCATCTTTTTTAACAAATTATTTTCAGTTTGATTTCTTTCCTTCTCTTCTTTCTCTTTATAAAACTGTTCTTTCAGAGAACTACATTTTTGAATAAGGAGATTTGAGTCATTTAGCAAGTTATCAAATTCATTTCCCATTTGTTGACATAAATGACATGGTTCAGAATTCATTACCTCATCTTCCTCTGTTTTTGCCATCAAGCATATGTTGGCTTCTTCTTCCTCTTCTTCTGTTTCTGATTCCTCTGAATCATCCCATGTTGCCATCATTGATTTCTTTTTGAAGGGAAATCGTTTTGGTGGATTTTTGTTTGATGGACATTCTGCCTTGTAATGTCCCAATTTGTTGCATCCAAAGCATGTGACTTGACTCTTGTCAATCTCTGTTTTAGGATTTCTGTTTTGAAATCCCTTTTTGATTTGATCTCTTCTTCTCATCATTCTTTGAATTCTTCTAGTGAGAAGCGCGATTTCATCAGCATCTCCTTGTTCATTCTCTTCTGATTCCTCTTCAACTGGAACTGTGATTTTTTCTTGAGAGACTTTCAGTGCTATTGCCTTTCCTTTCTTGACTGGTTTGTCTTCTTGCAATACTATCTCATGAGCTCTTAGAGTTCCAATTAGTTCTTCCAGAGGCAGTGACTCAAGGTTCTTGGCTTGGCTTATAGCTGTCACCATTGGTCTCCAAATGATTGGGAGACACCTCATGATTTTTCTTACTCTTTCTTGCACAGTATAGGCTTTGCCAAGAGAACGCATTTCATTTACTATTGTGGTGAATCTTGAGTACATTTCATCAATGGTTTCTCCTTCTTGCATTTCAAACAGTTCGAATTTCCTTATACCAATGTCTATTCTTGTTTCTTTGACATGGCTTGTTCCTTCATGATGAGTTTGCAATGTATCCCAGACTTCTTTTGCAGTTGTGCATTCATCTACCCTTTCACTTTCTTCCCTGCTTAAAGCACATGATAAGAATAATTGAGCTTTAGAATTTAGAAGTACCTTAGCTTTATCTTCTGCTGTCCAATCTGCTTCCTTTTTTAGAGCAGAATTCAAGTCATCTTGATCGACCCTTGGTGTGAAATCTCCATCTGTGATGATGCGCCACATTCCTGTGTCTTGAGATTTTAAGAACAACTGCATTTTGTTTTTCCAAAAATAATAGTCTGATCCATCAAAGAATGGAGGTCGATTTGAGGATCCTCCTTCAACAATGTATTTTGCTTTCGACATTCTTCTAGATCTTTTCTCTAACACTTGTTAGGTGTTTTTTGAACTTTCTAGAGACCGAGCTTTGATGCCAATTGAAGTAACAATGTCGATTTACAAGAAAGGGGGGTTTGAATTGTAAATGCACCTTTTTAAAAATTCCTGTTAAAACTTAAGAAAACAACTCAAGAATGATCTTGGTTATGAAACCGAAAACGGAGAACGTTCTTGGTTTATGTTATAAAACAGAGAACGTTCTTTAATTAGCAGAAAATTAGTTTGTATTTTGTCTCAAATGATTAATGCAGTATAATAAAGAAGAAAGAAAAGAGAATACCACACAAAGATTTATCCTGGTTCACCCAACGTGGGTTACGTCCAGTCCTCACCCAACTAACCTTTGTTTATTTTCATCAAAACTTTAAAATAGAGAGTTTGTCTCAACAGTTTGGACTATTTGGTGTATTTCATAAAGATGCAATCAATCACGCTAACCAATTTGATGGTCTTTTTTTATGCGGTCGTGTAACGCGTCAAATAATTAATTTAGTTTAATTTGCGGTGATGTGGGCAATTTGAAAATCAAGAAATGAGCTGATTTTTCGTTCGCATATTTTGAATGCAAATCTTATTATTAAGCATGCTAAACTTTTAGTATGGAGGTGGATCAAATTGCATGTAAAAGAATTTTGGTATGGGTATAACATATGATGCTATCAACTCTTAGAGTGCATTGGTATCGCTTGTGGTTAATTGTTTTACTTCTTGTTTGAGTAGTTTAGTTTGTATTTCTACTTTGTCTTGGTCGTAGAGTAGAAACATTATAAAATTTAGTTTGCTCTTGCTCTAAACACTTCTTGTACTTAGAACGTTTCTTGAATATATTTATTTTTGACTTGTTCAAAAAAAAAAGCAAGAGCAATCGACTAATTTGTCTAATAAAATTAATGACTATAAGTCGAAATTGACTTAAAAGTAAACTTATTTATCTCATCTAGAATTTCTAGTTATAAGCCATGTGCCATGAAGAAATTAAATTAAATTCTTCAACTATTAGTTGACTAGGGTATGGGTATTTGTTATAAATACTAAGTAGCTTAGCTTATTAAACAGAGCATATACGACGTTTGAGCATTAATTAGTAGACATAAATATCAAACACTTAATGAGAAGTGATTCTGCTATTGTATTTTAGAAGCAAATCTTCCTCCCTTGTGATCATGTCTATTTAGTAATTACTAAGCATAGTCAAAACAACTAGCATGCATCTTGGTGTTTGTACATTTTTTTTTTTTTTTGCTTATCTTTATATTGATTATTAGGTTTTCTTTTAGGTTATCCTTTAAAGAATTAAGGATAAGTCATTCATAATGATGTGAGATCAATTAAAATTCAATAAATGTAGTTAACTATTTTTCATATTATAAATATTATTTTACAAATTTTTATAGATATATTATGTTATTTTCACATTAACTCATTAGTATTAATGACATTGCATCTTTAAAAATAATTATGTTCCCCACTATTATATTTGAAAAATAAAGTACAAAATACTTCTCATGGGATCAAACCCATATCTTTGAGTAGAATAAAGATACTCCATACCACCATAACAAATTAGTTCTATATACTGAAACATTTATTTTTGAAATAAATATTATATACTTTTATATTGTTTGATTAATCTGAAGGTCTTTAAACTATTTGAGAATTTATAAATAGATCTCTAGATTAAAAAGAGTTGTAATTAGATCCATGAACTATTTTATTTTTCCAATCAAATTATTTCGATAAAATAGTGTTAGTCAATTAATATATTTGTAAATAAGTCACTGAACTAATTAAAACATATGGAAGCCAACTTATAATATATATTATTTTTATTTATTATATTTTATATTAACAATGAAATATTAAAAAGACGAAAGAAACTTTAATTTATAAATAATTTAAACATTCAAGTTACAACTAAACCAAAATATAACTGTCATGACCACATTAAGTAAACATTCAGTTTATTAGATATAATAAAATGTAATTATTTTAAATTTTAAATCTATATTTTTTATATTTATAATAAAATAATTAATTTAAAAAATTACATAGAGTTGAATACATGAATAAATCGAAAAATGAACAATATGATGATTGTTATCATGTATAATATTTCGCACGTCCAAAAATCATTAACATAATTAACAAACTAACTTATTTATAAATAAAATTATGATGATTGTTCTCGTGTATAATATTTAACTCGTTCAAAATCAGAAACGTAATTAGCAAACTAGCGTATATAAAGATAGGGGTGAAATGTAAGCAAAAAAACATTTTGTATATTGCAACTCATCATTTTGTACATTGAAATTTATTTTGTGATCAATTTTAAGTACATGTATGGCACACATGATAACAAGGATGTTAATGGGTAGGGTTTGGATAGGATACTATAGTATCTGTCTTTATATCTGCAATTTAAAAAAATACTCATACCCGTGTTCTTACCTTCTGGATACTTAAGTGTCCGTACCCACACTCATTACCCACGCTTTAACTAAAAAAGTCGACAAATAAATGATATTGTTGTGATTAAAATTAAAAATTATTCAAATATCTTAAATCCAATCATAAAATATTATAAACCAAAATATTTTCTAACTCAAAATATTTTAAATGAACACTCGTTACAATACATATTTAAATATCCACAATAATATTTTATGAAGTTGCAAGTCATACGACAATATTATATGAGATAATTGATACAAAATTGCAAGTATAATTATAAAGTCACGATTAATAAGATATCTATTAGTTATAAAATCACAATTATTTACCTATTTATCATAATCAGATTCTTAAAAAATTTACAAACGTTTATGTTTCAATTATAAATATTGTAGTGGTCCAATGATATTAATAGATGTTAAAACATACAAGAAAATAATTAATTAAACTAAACAATAATAAATAAATAAATAAATAAATAAATAAATAAGTAATATATATTTATATAAGTGCGGGTGTGGGGCATGGTGGGTACTACAGTACATGTACCAGCACCCATACTTGCTTAATTTTGTGGATAATTATCCGTCTTCATGTTTATATCCATTATGCGGATTTTTACGCTACCTATTGTGAATTTTTTTTGCGGGTACCCACTGAGTCTGGGTCTAATTGTCATCCCTAGATGACACACCTTAATCGGTGATTTATTTTATATAAAGATCACATGTGTAATTTTTTTTAAAATTAATTAATTATTATAAATATAAAAATAAAGATTTAAATTCAAAAATAATATGGTTTGTTTCTATTCATAATTTGGTTTTGTGATTTTAATTTTCAATTTATTTAATTTCTATTTTATAATTATATATATATATATTTATTTATAATTTAAAATGATAATAATAAATCAACTTTCATATGTTTACATTTAAAAAAAAGCATTCATACGTTTAAATTAGTTCAGGGACCAATTTAGAAACTCCAAATTAGTTTAGAGAGATTTATATAATATATGCTACATCAACATTGACTAATATTTCTTTAATAGAAAAACATGATTTAAAAAATAAAATAGTTTAAGAATATTATAATTTTATAAACATTCTCTAGTAAAAAAAATTAGAATTTTTTAACAAATAGTAAATTCAATGTAAATTTTTCAAGCGCCAATGTGTGCCACCATTTAATTATTGGTTCATTTGTTGAATGATAATTTCAATTTCATTTACATCAAACCATTGGAAAATGGACTCTTGGACCAAATAGAACTAGTGTCAGCGGTACAAACAATTTAGATCGAAAAATCAACTTTTAGATCAAAAAAGGTTAATTATGTAAGTGGTAGGAATAACTTAAATCAAAGAATCAATTGTTGGATTGAGGTGGATTAGTCGTATAACTGTAATAAACAACTTAGATCCAACTGAATTAGTCGTATGAGCAGTACCGACTACTTAGATCCAATAACTGATTATTTTATTTTTTATACAAAAGTTGAATTTTTATTACAATATGATCAAACTTTACAAATACATTATGTGATGTATCTTGAACTTTTGACTCTTGAAAAATAATATTGAATTTATTTTTTGTTAAAAATTATAATTTTCTATGGGAGAATATTTATAATGTTTTAAATATATTTGATAAAAAATTATTCAAAAATTAAAATAATTCACACAAATTGACTTAATTTAAGAGACTAAGATTGTTGGGGAATAAATCAAATTCTATAAAGATAAAATAAATGTAAAATAAAATTATAAATTTTTTGTATTTAAAAAAAAACTAATAATACGATTCTTCAATATATACACCTAATCTGTTAATTTTAAACATAACATCATGCTTGTTGTGGTGGTTAGTGTATCTCTGGTCTTCCTAAGGATTAAGGATATGTGTCCCATGTTTAAGATTTTTGAACTAGTTTTTTTTAACATATTAGTGGAGAATTTACTCGTTAGAAAAACATAATATCATTAATGATAATTGAGTCAATATGAAAGTAACATAAACTATCTATTAAAATTTGTAAAATAATATTTATAAATATATGAAATATTTGATTTGAGTTGTTTAATTTTAATTGGCATAGATTATTATGGGTAACTTATCCATAACTTTTTGAAGGACAACTCAGTGTCACCTAATTATTAATTAATTCAAAACGTTTATGGCATTTTTTAGTGTTTTCTGTCAAATCTAACCCTTATTTAAAGCTAGATATTTAACTTCAAGAGTTCCTATAAGTAAGCCATAATTAAGTGTGATTAAGAAAATATAATAAATGAAAAAAAAAAGATATTGATGATTTTATAAAATTATTTTTATTAATTATTAATGTATTTGTTTTATAAGAAAATGTAAAGTGGAGAATAATAATAATTTGAGAGTTATATACATAACATTAATTTGATGATATAATTAAAAATAATAATTATAATTCCACTGGAAATTAAAAGTGACATTCTTTTTCTGACAATTTTTTTTATAAATGTATCTGTTATTTTGGGTCAATGTGAGTATTATATTCAAGGACATTGCCAATTTATTTTAGACAAATTAGGAACATAAATTTTGAAAGAAAAAGTTGAGACATTACTATTTTTTCTTTGAGGTTTTCTCTTTTTGAGGTATTTCTTGAACACTAAATGTAGGTGCTTATTGCATTTTCTAACCAGAACTTGAACCATGATTTATCATTTTGTAGGAGACTACCCCTTTATACTAAACTCAAGCTTTGATAGTTTTGTTGAGATAAAATCTATTAATTAAATTGTTTTAGTGATAACAAATTATAATTAGACAAAGATCTAATTAATACTGATTTTATTAAGTGATTTAATATGTGTTTTGTAGTGTATTAATCATAAGATATTTTTTAATGAAGTTTAGACAAGTCTTTGAAACATACACATAAAATATTCATCATCCTCAAAACTAGAAGTGCTTATCATCAATCTCATCAATTGAAGATTAGAGGATATTCATTTATGACAAAAGTGGAAGAAGGAAAAATGCATTTATTGATTATCAAAAGGAATAAATGTCATAATACAATGAAACATTCTCTTAAGTCACATAAGAACAAATAATCTTGTGAAAGGAACATTGATCACGTTTACAAAGACAAAAATACACTTTGCGCAAATTTGATTTCTATTTTCGAGTCATACTCATGCATGTTCATGAAGAATTTTTAATGTGTTCTTTAGTGTATTAGATATTTTTTTAATGAAGTTTAGACAAACCTTTGAAACATACACATACATAGAAATATTCATCATCCTCAAAACTAGAAGTGCTTATCATCAATCTCATCAATTGAAGATTAGAGGATATTCATTTATGACAAAAGTGGAAGAAGAAAAAATGCATTTATTGATTATCAAAAGGAATAAATGTCATAATACAATAGAACATTCTCTCAAGTCACATAAGAACAAATAATCTTGTGAAAGGAACATTGATCACGTATACAAAGACAAAAATACACTTTATGCAAATTTGATTTCTATTTTCGAGTCATATTCATGCATGTTCATGAAGAATTTTTAATGTTGAGAATAATTATACATGAGAAGAGAACGTTATGCATTACAAATACAAATTGGAAGCTCATTTATAGCTCATTGCAAGAAGAGGATGCTCATTAACATCCTCAAAGAAAATGACATTTACCTAGATTGAATATGATGTTTACTCATATCACAGAGGATGTTCAAGAAACTTACTCAAAAAAGAAGTCTATAAATAGAAGGTTGTTTAAACTTCAATCTCCAAGAGACTACAATTAATCATATTCCACTTTTTAAGTGCAAAACTATCAAATTTCTAAGAAAATATAAGTTTATAGTCAAGTGTAACTAAAGGAAAAAGATTAAGTTGAAATGTTGCTCAACTTACTAGTGAAAATCTCACAGGTTGTGAGGACTGTATTAGCTCACGTTAAGTGAATCATAACATTTCTTATGTATGATTTTCTTATCTTTATCTTTTTAATATTTTATTATTTCACTAAATCACACCATTGTCACTTTGAGATTGTATCTGTTCTTGAACCTTCTGAAGTACGAGTAGGCTCATTGTACTGATCTAAAATTTCTAAGTATTATCTTAAGAAAGATTTTATAAAAGTATTGACTAAAAAAATGGGGTCACAATTTAAACCTACTTTCTTGTAACAATTATATTCACTTTTATATGTATAAAAAAAATATTTTTAAAATTACTAAGACAATAAATCTTTATTATACACTTAAAATTGTTGTAATAATAACTAACATAACGTGACACAAGTAATAGATACTTAAGTCTCCTGACTATTTGGTTAAGAGTTCAATATTTTACTCATACATATTAAAAAAAGTTATGTTAAAAAATATTAGTCTATTAAATATCTCAGTTACAAGAGAAGATTAGTCTCTATGATTGCATTAAATGATATCTTCTTTTTTTTTTTTATAAAAAAATAAAAATAAAAAAATAAAAAATATCCCAAAATATTAGTCCATATGAAATGAATAAGAAGGTAAACCTAGATCTTGAGTCAATGAGTTGGTTTAGTTTATTTCTCTTATAAACAAATATTACTTATTAGTATGTTATGTTAGTATCTAGCTAAAGTTTAAATCATGGACCTCCTTCTCAAACTTTTTCCTGTGTATTCAGTTCAACCATTTTAGCTAGGTCTTGAGATCTTGGGCTTTGAGTTTGTTTAGGATTTGTTTGGAGTTTATGAGAGGAGAATTTTGAAAAAAATGAATGATGAAGTGGAAAGAATGAGGGACTTTGGGAATTTAATTTTCTTCACAATACAAAATCCTTTGAATTTGGGGAATTCAAAAATTACATTGAATGAGGATTTTAGATGGCTTTGATAAATTATTCAAATTCAATCTATGTTGTTATAATAATTTAAATATTAAAATATATTAATCACTAACATTTATTTATTATTTCCTATAAAAACTTTATCATAAAAAATAAAAAATCTATCTATTTTTTCGTGTACTCCCCTTTCCCTTAAATTCAATATTCCGTCTAAACTCTCAAACATAGTGTAAGACGACTAGATTGAGTATATGTTTGTTTTTGGTCTAATAGGTTTAATAATTCTTATAAGAGTGATCATTGTGAAAGGAAAATATGAAATTAGTCAAAGAATTTTTCTATTTGTATATAATTTTTTGTACTATTCATACGTATTATAATTTTTTGTACTATTCATACATATTATAATTTATTCTTCCTCATCAACATGTGATCACAATGCTTATGTAACATATCATCATCATAATGTATTTATGGAAGCATATCAAGAACGTTTCTCTATGGTAAGTTTCAAACCATGTGCCATTGATAAAATAGTCATCATTCTATATTTCACTGGATGACCAGCCACCAAATTGAATTTGTAAAATCTGCACAAAATGGCCAACACCATCCTCATTTGAAGATATGCAGAGTCCTTACCAAGACATATCCTTGGCCCTGCCTGTATAATCAAAATCAAAATCAAACTAACTTGCAATACCTTCTTTACAATTATACATTGTTAGATTAAATATCAATTTAGTCCCTTATATTATTGATATTTTCAAATATCACTGAAATTGCACTATATTAATCAAATTCGTTCCTTTATTGCTATTTTGCAAGGACTAGAATGATATTAAGTTTAAGATAAAAAAAAAATATGATATTAAGTTGATAATATTGGAGATGAATTTGAACCTAAGGAAATAATGTTAGGGATGTATTGCAACATTTGATAACATAACAGATCGTGACAAATTTGATTAACATTTTGTTACTATAGATTCAACAATATAGGTTAAGTTATTTACCTGAAAAGCTGTGAATTTGAATGGAGATTCATTTTGAAGAACACCATCCTTGAACCATCTTTCAGGTTTAAATAAAGCTGCATCAGGGCCCCAATTATATTCCATCCTTCCCATTGAATATGGAACATAAGTTACCATGCCTCCTGCTTTTATTTTTGTACCATCTGGCAACACATCATCCTCCATCACACCCTTTGGATCCTACAAATCAACAATATGTAAAGCAAAATCTTTAGGATCTATTTGTTTCTACAATATGTTTTATGTTTTCATTTGTATTCTATAAATTCTAATTCATTTAATCTAATATAAAAGAACTACAATTGTTTTGTACATAGGTGTTATTGGCCGAACTTTGTTACAACATATTTTAAAATTTGAGTTAAACTAAGTATAACTCTATAAAACCGACTTGTAAGTTGAAAACTATACACTACTTATAAACACATTTTTAGACTGTATTATAATAAAATTGATTTATCCTAAGACTGCTAAAAAGAAAAGAGTGTGTTGGAGAATTTGTTGCAAAAATTTCTCTTCTAACTAACACTCTCACTTTTGTAGAGTTTTCATAACACCAACAAGCACCAAAGAAATGTAAAAAAGAAAAAATACATACCTGAGGAACAGCTGGATACAATCTCAGTGTCTCAGTTATGACAGCATGCAAATAGTGAAGCCTCTCCAATGAATCTTTATTCAATAACTTTGAAAATTGCTCTACTCTTTCTTTGAACAATCCTGGCTCATCTTTGTCACATTGAGACAATGTAACATTTTCTTCCTTTGCTTGATTCTCCTCAAAAGTTTTGAGCTCAAAGTAAAGTTTTTCAGCAACATGACAATGTGTCATCACCATATATATAGCCCATGATAGAGTTGTTGCAGTCGTGTCGCGACCGGCGATCACAAAGTTCAAAACAACATCTCTCAAACTTTTTTCACTTGCATTGTTTCCTCCCAATTCTATGAATCTTGATAATATATCATTTTTTATCTGTTTTTAATAAGATAATAGTTATATGTTAATATGTAACCTTAGATTTTGAACACCAATAAAAGGTTTTGTTTCATGGTTTCTATGACGCTTCTATACAGATTAACTAATATACACTGATAATGTCAATATTTTTTACTGTCATTTAATCATAATCGTTGTATTACAAAAACAAATAACTTTAATAATATCTATGTTAAATGTCGTACAAAATATGATACGTGATTGGAGGACAATTTTATAAGTATAGTACCTGATTTTGTTGGCCATTCTTTTTAGCATCCTCAATCTCTGCCTTCCTTCTTCTTATAACTGAATAAGTGAAATCATCAATGATTTTGATGCTCTTGTCAAGTTGTGCTTCTGAGCCTAAATTTAGAATTTTCTTAATTTTCCATAAAGGATCAATGAACCTAAGTGTTACAATGATATTTGCAGTATCAAAAGCTTGAGCAAAAGAATTGTTGGGTGAGTTTGGATTCAAAGTTCCAATTTCAACTCCAAAACCAACTTTGCATATGGAGTCTAATGTCATTCTCATCAACAACTCCTACAAATTCACATTTCAAAACATCATCAATAAATGCAACCTCTATTGAGGAAATAAATTTTGAAATTTTCAATAAAAATATATTTAAATATTATTTTAGTCACTGCAATTATATCGTTTTGTTGTTTTAATACCTGTAAGTTTTTTGTTTGGATTTAGTCTCTACAAAATCAAAAACTTTTATTTTTAGTCCATGTCATCGACTTATTGAACCACGTGACATAATTTTATTAGATCATGTATGACGTAAATAACTAAAAATAACTATTTTAGAATTTGCAGAGACTGAATCTAAACAAAAGAATTTACAAGACTAAAACAAAACAAAAATACCATAACTAAAATCATATTTAATGTTTTTTATTTGTAGCACCTGCATGTCTATTTGTTGGTTGAGGAAAGATGCTTGGCATAGAATGGATGAGAGTTTTAAAGCATACTCCTTGAAAACTTTGGTGCTGAAATCCCTTAAATTTCTAGATGCAAATTCTAAGCTTGCAGTTTTCCTTTGTTTCTTCCAAAGCTCTCCATCTACATTGAATATTCCATGACCAAGTAAAACTTCCATGTATGAATGGTACACTTCACCCTACATTTAGAATCAAAAATATTTTCATCAAATGCAGTAATATGATGCAAGTTAAAAAATAATATTAAACATGGTCCTACACTAAAATATCTCCCATATGGCTTAGTGTGTGTTAGTTCTGCGGTGAAAAATTAAAATGTGAGTTCAACATAAAATAATTTATATTTAAATTCGTTTATGAAAAGTAAAAGTGAATTAATCAAATAGTTTGATTCAAATTAAAACAAAAAACAATTATTTAGAAAATTCTGAATTTAAATTTTAATTAGAATAATTTTTAATTAGACTTTACTTACTTTTGACTGAATTGTAGATAACTAGTGTCTTTTATGCTAAAAATTAGAGGGTTAAGTGAATTTGAGAGAGAAAATTGTATTTAGAGGTAAAAGTCTCAAATCTCATATTCAACCAACTAATTTTACTTAAAAACACATAAACATTTCAAAATTAATTTTATGTGTTAATGAATCCAAACATTTTACTGAAATCAATAATGGATATTAAAGTGAAAAACACATTACCTTTGGATAATTATTGAAGTTGGTCTTAAGTACATGTTCCACATTAACAGGATCAGCAATATATGTATAAGTTGTGAAAGGCATAGGGACCACAATAGTTTTGGACTTGGAAAAATATTGAACAAGCCAATCATGCATTCTATCATAGTTCATCAATTGTTCAATGGCAGCTCCAAGAAAAGGCCAAGTTTTGGGGCCTTTTTTGTTCCTTTGACTCCATCTATGTATCAATATCCATGAAACAACCATGCATATCAATATCACCAATCCTCCCATGTTGAATCTATCTCTTAAGGAAGAAATTATTGTGAGGTTCATAACTTGTCTCATTTTTAAGACATGTAAAGTTCCCTCCATATGGTTATTTAATTTGTCACAAAAAATGAATGCTTGCTTGAGTGATTATTTGATGAGTAATTTTATATTAATTAAGGGGGATTAGAGGTGGTTAAATTTTAGGTTGCTAATTGGTTTGTGTTATCTAATTTTATATAATAATATGGTTTTAGTTTTGGTTATGTAAGATAAAAAAATGCTTCATTTGTTTTGTGCCCTTCACCTAAATTTCCAAGAAGTAGAATACCTATACTAATATTATATATATAGTCTCATTTGTAAGTATAACATATTAAAAAATAAAATAAAAGTGTGATACTTTTTAAATACAGGAAATATGAATGTGACTCAATTTTAAAAATAAAAATTTGGTGACCAAAAATATGACACAAGTAATAATACTGACTCTTTGGACATTTGGTTAAGAATTTGATTATTGGTTTATGTGTATAACAAAATATTTGAAAAGTGAAAAATCAATCCCTAAAATTAAACTTTGTTACATTGTACGATTGGTTAATATTAAACCATACATTAATGAAATTCTTAAGATATAAAACTTAACACCCTTTTTAGATTTTATAGTTTAGACAACAATATAATTAATATCAATTCAAAAGAAATAAAGAAAACATTTATAGAAAAGATAAAAGCTATTAGATTGTATTTAGAAAGAAACATTTATCTATCATTAGAATTTCGAATTTCGATTTATACACACAGGTCTATATATAAAATTTCCTACAAGAGTTGAGATTAGTGTAATTAAGACAAGAAAAAAATGATTATGTAATAATAATCGATAAGGAGGAGTGCATGGCAAAGTGCTATCTGATTCTGACACGTGTATACAAGATAGAACCTTGTCTTTGATTCCACAATAATCTAGAGAACATCATGTGTAACTAGAGTTTGAAAGATGTTTCCAGAACGTTTGGGAGAATACTCTTCACTATCATTTTCTGTCTTAATATATAAATATATATATCCAAAAAAGTAAAAGCTTCTCACCAAATATACAAACACCTCCTTAAGCATCAAATCTTCATAACAGGTAATGAACATAGCAGAACATTGATTCACCAATTGGGTGTAGGAAAGTTCTTTTCTTTACAGGTTAATGCTTCATGGGTTTACTGTATTTTTGTGAGATATTTACTCACTAAAATTATTTGTTTGTTGTGGTGAATCCAGGTTCAAAGTAGTTGTTGTTTAATTTGTGGTGTGAGAGAGAGAAGAGAATTTGAAGATGAGTTTGTTGGACATGGATTTGAGTGGTGTAATGAACAATCTGTTGAATCATATTCATGAAAATCCTTCTAGGACTCATGAGAATAAGGAGAACAGAGGGATTTCTAGTATACCAGTTGACATTTTGGATACTCCTAAAGAGTATATATTCTTCATGGATCTTCCTGGTCTCTCCAAGTCTGAAATTCAGGTACTTTTTTCATCCACCAAATAGTGTAGCTGGTTGTAGAACCTTTGATTAAGGGCATGTTCGGGATATATAAGTCCATTTATTTTCAAAACAATTTGACTTAATCACTTTCATGATTAGTGTTTAGACAGTAAGTGCTTATTTTAAGGCTTTATTCAAACAAGGCTTAAGAGAGTTAAGAGTGTTTTGTAGTCATGTAATGTATGTGTTTGATTTTGTAGGTGACAGTTGAAGATGAGAACACACTTGTCATAAAAAGCAATAGGAAAAGGAAACGCCAAGATAGTGAAGATGAAGGCTGTAAGTACCTTAGACTGGAGAGAAGAGCACCTCAGAAATTTCTAAGGAAGTTCCGTTTGCCAGAAAATGCTAATGTGTCAGCAATCACAGCTAAATGTGAGAATGGAGTTTTGAATGTGGTTGTAGAGAAGCACACTCCACCTCCAAAATCAAAAACAGTTGAAGTTGCCATTGCTTAAGGGATTATTATATGTATTTCACTTCTTTGGTGCTACATTTTTTGTAGCTTTTTCCTTTTCTCCTTGCTTAGGAGTCTACACAAGTGCTTTTGGTTTGGCCTTTGTGAATGTTTAGGTGGACATTGAAGTGTGTTCAATCAGTGTTTCTAGTTCTTATGTGCTTAAGTTTTAATGAAATATAAGAACAATCTTCCGAAGGATCATTTTTATGAAAATAATATATGTAAAATTTGACTCAGTACCAAAAAAGTAGAAAATAAACACTTCAACAATAAGAATTGTCCTTCCCAAATAATATATAAAATTTGATTTTCAGCACCAAAAATATGTTGACAACATTTATGTCAATATCATAGAAATTTGACTCACTGCCAAAAAGAGCACTTTAACAATGCATGGCCAACAACAGCCACAGGCAAAACTTGTAAAAAAAAAAAACAACTTTAAATAATACAAGTTACATAGAGATACTTCATTGATCAGACTTCTTTTTTCTTTTCTTGGATTTGTTTTTTTTATCCTTGGAAGGTTTTTTCTCAGTAAGATCATCATCACCTTCAAGTATATGCTCAAACTCTTCATAACTTGCAAATGGAGATGCACCACTTTTGCCACCACTTTTACGTTTTCTTTTTCTTTTGTCAACTTTTTGATCCTCAACATCATCATCAGAGGCATCATCAACATCACCTATGTCAATATCATTGTCATCATCATCAGCAGCAAATGGAGTATCAGCATCATCCTCTTCCATATCTGAGGGAATATCTATCTCAGCATCACTAACATCACCAATCAAGTCATCATCATCATCCTCATTAGCTACTTTATCCAAATCATCATAATCAAAGTCACCATCTGGTCCCAAAGAAGGATCAGCAGAATCCAAGAGATCTTCAATCTCTTCATTATCGCTTTCATCACCACCATCAATATCATCATCAGCAGCATCAAAATACTCCTCAGCGCCCTCTTCATCAGCTGATTTCTTTTTCTTTTTCTTTGATTTTGAAGTTGAACTCTTTTTCACTGTATAGAATTTATGGAAGACAAGATCCTCTGGTGGTACATCTGCTTCAGCTAGTGAGAGAATCTCTGACCCTACTAAGAGGTTGTTAACATCCATCTGCAAAATGGAAAGAAAGAAAATGTCAACCAATTGAATCAAAAGGTTGGAGGAAGGTGCATTAATGCAATGTTGTTAAATAGCAGTTATAGCAGTTATATATGTAGCAGAATTTGAAAAAATCAATACTATTTCGTGATGCGTTATTTAGTACAAAATGCTATCAAATAGCAGCTACAGCAACGTTATAGCACTGATATGCAGCGGATTTTGAACAAATTGTTATTTTTTGCGATTTGCAATTGACAACATTGCATTAACCTCACAAATCATGTTGAAAAACCACTAATGGAAATGGTTGATTGATAAAAATGTAACACTTTTGTTTACCTGTTTGGCAGGTTCAATCTGAGAACCACCATGCCATGTACTTTGTTTTGGTTTCTTCTCCATGAATTTGTCTAGGAAAGCTGTCAAAGAGAGGTCGTTTAACGGGTTTCCGTTATAGACGATGTTGGCTCCAGAAAGAAGAGTTTTTGCCATGGTTGCAACTGAAGGGTGTGCATGTGAAGCAAGCACAATTAACTCCCACCAACTTACACGGTCAGCATTGCTGTAGGGATGAATAAAAGTATGCCATTAATTGCAGAAATATTTTTATTTTATGATATCTTAAATGAGAACTAATATGAAACAAATCAAGCAAATTACCAATAAGATGGCTCTCTGTGTCGTGGATCATAGCCTCCCGGCAACAAAGGTTTATTGGTAGACTCCTGTGATTGCTGAACTTCATTATCAGCAGATACGGACTTTGATTTTTTACGTTTCGTTTTACTCTTTGCAAGCAAGAAATCTACATCCTCTAAAGCATCATCATCATCATCATCATCTTCTTCAGAAGATGCTGGATGATCATCATCTTCACTTCCAGCAGAATCTGTGTCAGAATTGGCAACACCGCCATTCTGAACAAGTACAGTATCACTTTGTTTATTTGCTACAGTTACAGGTTCCTTAGCAGTTTCCTTCTCAGTTTCTTCAATAACATCTTCAAAGTGTTCAAGTTCGTCATCAACAGACTCATTTTGCAACGCTGTGTTCCTATATGACAAGTGAAGATTATGAGTAGATGATTATATTTTCTGGTCAAATGAGTAAATGTTAAATTATTTAGTAAACTTATCAGCACATGAATATCACTGTACAAATCTTTCAAGCCCACAATTATAAAAAATTGTAGAAATCATGGCATTGACACGAAACAAACAATGACCGGCCTTACTTACCATAACGGTGGTCTGGCTTTAAAGAGTTCAGAAAGAAGGAAAAGGCATGCACAGGCATATTGTGGTGGCTGCTGAAGTGCAATCTGAATGAATAAACATCATTGTGTTATCTTATTTTATCTTACAAAAAATGACGAAAGATGGAGAAAGTGAAGTTTAATAACCACCTGCAGTAGGCGTTTCGAAAATGCAGCTACTCGCTTTAAATTAACGTCCCTTTTCATTGCTCTAAGAATAAGTGCAATGAACATTTCTGCCTGAGAACAAACTAGTTAGAAATAATCTACAAGGTGAAGTGAGGAACAGTAAAAGAGCAAGCATTTCTGGTCCAAAGGTAAGAAAGAATGTGAACAATTTTCTTGCCTTTGATGTATTCATGGCAGCTGGAAGCAGGAGTTTGGAGTACAAAGCACGGTAAAATCGATCACTGGCTATTTGATTCTTGGCTGAAATTTTATCAAGAAGCATCAATGCTTGAACTCCTACATTGAAATTTTTTGAATGAACCTGCAAAGTTACAGTTTTTGTTACGATGTCTCAATCAAAATCAGGTAGTGGTATATAGTATTGTCACATCCATTTGAGAGATGCCACATGTAGTGTTTCAATTATGTTATCAGTTTAGTACTTACCAATTGGAAAAGTACTGGTGTTTGGACATCAATGATGTCATCGGCTTCATCACTCGCGACAAAAGGAAATGCTCTATTCACTCCCTGTGAAAATATCAAATGCCAAATAGCAAAGATAGTGAAATTCAAGACTAAGGTTGTGGAAAACCCAAAAAAAATGACTGAATTTGATATGTCAAAGATTTCACAATGATTAATTAAAATCTATTCATGAAATTACAATACTACTATTGTATACTTACCGTTAAGAGAGCTGACAGAAGCCTGGAGTCCATTTCCGCGTGTGATTCTGGTAGACTTTCTGATTTTTTCTCTTTTGCTTTTTCCTTACCGCTTTTATCGGATTTCTCATTGCTGCTTGGGCCAGTGATCAAAACCTGAAGATTTCTTATTGTTATGCTTTTACCTATGACTTATGTAGAAGATCCATGTGTTCCCGTGATAATTCCGTTAGAGATAAAGTTAGAGGAAGAAGGGTATTAGGGAAAACTGATACCTTGAACAGTGCAAAATATATATCAATTAGACGTTTTGCCACTTTTGGTCCATCTCCTTTATTCGTGAGACGAATTTGGCTCAAAAAGTTAACCTTAAGATAATACAGAAAAGGGAATGAGATTCTTCAGTCAAGCCATGTCTAAGTGGATTAGAATAGATTTAATATTAAGTTCAAAAGTCATCAACAATTAAAGGGCCACTTCTGCAACTACAGAAAAGTGATTTCAAACAAATATACTCTCGAGTCTTGCTATTAAAAGTAAAACATGTGCAACTAACTTTGCGTTCAATAACATAAAGATACACAGTAAGAATAGAACAGTAGGACATACAGCGTGGTACTGTGCACGCGGTCCTAAATGAGGCCGAAAGAGAAAAGAATCCACCTCATTAACAACCACAGCCTGCATGAGAAAAACACGTAAAAATGATGAAGAAAAGTGTAGCACCACCAAATAGCATAAAACCCAGAAGAAGAAAAATCAATATCCTTTAAAAGACAAGGATAACAAAAGAAAAAGCCAAATGAGGCATGCCAAGCTCTTCAGCTTGTAATATTTCTTCAAGGATATCAACCGATTTTTTTCTTCCATTTGAACTCATTTCAATAATTCTTTTAGTTGCTTTGATAGGTACAATTGTTGTAGCTCGGCAGTAAAAAATCTTTAGAGAACTAATAACATAAATCCACATTCCACTTTTTTTTTATTGCCGATATATATATTCTTTTGTTCCAGACTTTTTAATTCTTTAGTCAATCGAATCCGTTGAATTGTTTGTTGTTCATATTGAAATGAATCCAAATTAATAAGGAGTTGGTCAAGTAAATATGTATATCTTAACATTGATTAACTCCAAAAACCGAAACAATAGAGGTTGTTAAATGTCCATACCTTCATATTCGGGTGGTCAGACAAAAGGTTGGACATGTGATAGTCAGCATTAGATGCTGCCCTATTATCTGGATCCCCAAGCTGAAGATAAAAACAGAAGTGTTTAGTTACAGTTTGTTCGAGTTCTGACAAACACACTAACCAGTACCACTTCCTATAACACCCCCAATGAAAGATCATATATTGGCTATAGCTTGGTGTTAACTCACTTTATTAACAAGTGCAGTAAGTAGTTTTCGCTCTTGCTCTGACTTCCTACTCAGTAGCACATATATGGTCTGCAAGCAAAAACAAAAGGCCATCGCCGAATATTAATTTTAAATGTGTAATATATCTGAGAACGTCTTACACTAAATCTTAAAACATGCCTTCACGCATGGCACAAGTCACAAAAATAAAAATGAAAACCACAAAATGCAAGGAGGAAAACAAGATAATTTTTTTCCTGTTAGTCACAAGTTGATCTTGCACCAAAACTTCGAAGTTAAGGCAAAACGTTTTGAGTAGGTATAATTGTGCGAACCAAAAACAAACCTTCAATGACTTGTTTTTCAGAGCAGGTAGCATGTCTCGGGATGCTTCTTCAAGTGCAACAACAAATCGTTCATATCTGAGGCAACAGAAAGCTAGTAAATGAATCGCTAAAAAAGAGCATGGATAAATAGAATAATGAACATTGTCTTCGAAAAATGGCAATATTATAATTACTCAAGCATAATATTGAAAAGTATGATGCACTAGCATTTAGAATGTGCTTGAGAAACCCTTAAACAAGTCAAATCAGGTCATTTGATTTATGATTGTGATCATGAACAGTTTTTGTAACACATACCTCTGCTTCAAACATTCCTCAAAATACCAGAAAAGTAGAAGGGAGTAACCATCCTTATTTTCTGGAAGGTGTTTAAGTGGCCGCTGTATCAGGGTCTTCAATTTACGATCTGGTAACAAACTATAAGCAAGATAGGGGAAAAAAAATGTAGTAGGTCAGTGCATTGACGATGTATATGAATCAAAGTCTGTGATTTTCCGTCACTTTCAAATTTATTTCACAGATTTTTATATCATTTTTCATGGAGAAATTTTTTGAAAAGCCTATATGATCACAGTTTAATGATAGAAGAGTTTTTCATAAGGGGGAGGGCATGTGCGAGGGAGAGACAATGAGGAAATGCTGACCTTGCAATAAATAACTCTTGAAGTGCTTCGAAACCTGATAAGGCATGGCGCTTTCCGACCTTGGATGTCACCATTCCTAGAGTAAACAATAAAATTTGTCAAAAACTCGAGTCCAAAGCACATAAAGGAAGGACAAATGATAATACATCCCCTAATGAAAAGCCAGAGTATAAACATGCGGAAGCAATCTCGACACAGCAAAAAAATAAGAGTGAAGAAAAACCGTGATATTGAAACAATATATCGCACTGACAAAGTAACACATGGTCTAACAATTGGTGCAAATGAAACTCATAGCTCATGCATCGCAGGAATACATATCTCATAAACCTCAAAATTAAGTAATATATGCAGGGGGCGTCCTGCTAGGTAAAGAAATCAATTTTTCTTTTAGAACATTAGTTAGAGAATAGAAGTCCGGTAATATGTCACATTTACATCAAATGGCTACTATAAATTTTACAAGGCACAATATGAGAAAAAGACATCTAGAAAGATAAGACAGTCAAATGGCTAAAATCTTAGAAAGGAAGACTGCTCAATTAAGCAAAAATAAAACACAGAACGAGTCAAAAGCATCATTCACTTCCACCAATAAAAAATTATCAGAATCAAGTTCAATGCATAGAGTATATACGTAAGTCTCTCTATGCATTCGACAACTAAAAGGACCGCAGGCAACCCAACATACAGGCTCCCCTAAAAGAAAAAACTTACGCAAATAAGTACGCGAACATATTGCCAGGAAAAAAAAAACTAATCAAAACTTGAAAATCCACAAGTTCTCTCTTCACCCTTCTTGCAATGCTTATCCTTCAATACATACTAGATTTTACATTTCTATAAACAAGTTGAAAAAAATAAAACCAAAACAACTCATCAGAAGATTCAAAACTTGAAATATCCACAAGTTCTCTCCCCACCCTTCTTGCAATGCTAATCCTACAATAAATACTGGAGTTTACATTTCTATAAATAACTTAGCTTATGTTTGGTTCCACATTTGGAGCAGCCAAAATTGATTTTAGCGGTGTAAAATTAATTTTTTTCATTCCTCTCAAGTAGAACTGATTGTGTCTCCAGAATTGTCTCTATTTTGAAGCTAGAATTTGTAGCTTTTGAGTCTAAAAAGCTATTTATCCAAACATAAACCACTTTACATTCAACTCACTAACCAAACGTGCACTTAAAGAAAGAAAACCAACATAAATACATCCATGATACTTCAAATGGAGCATACATAAAGAGTTAATAACAACAAAAGCCAATTAAAAAATAAAAACAAACAAATAGATGAAGAAGAAAATTGAGAGTTGAAATTACCCAAAAGAGCATCAAGAGACCTCAAATTTGCAACAGGATTATCACCAATCAAAACAGAAAATGCAGACACTTTATCAGCAGCAGTACCAGACCTCTGAGTAGAAATCAACATCTTAATATCACTACTACGTCCTCTACTTGATTCATAATCCATAGCAAATTGTGCCATCAACCTCTCACCCATTTCCTTCTTCTTCTCCACAAACCCTTTCCACTCTTCCAAATTCTTCATCTCCACTTTCTTCCCTTCCCCAATCACCTTACCTTCAAGCTCAGCAGCATCCTCAAACCAAACACCCAATTCACTTGCTTTCACCAAAGGAACCTTTGGAAGATTCTTGAACTTGTTATACACTTTCTCCTTATTAGCATCGTTCAATGACAGAACAGGAGGTTTGGGTTTAGGTTCGGATTTTTGTTTTGGTTCGGGTTTTGATTTGGATTTTTCATGGGGTTCGTTGTTTTTGGTAAAAGTTTTGTTTTTAGGGTTTTGGGTAATTTGGGGTGTGGTTTTTTCAGGTGTTTGTTGCTGTTTTTGATTCTTTTGAGGTTTGTTTGGTTTGGTTTTGCGAAAATCGGTATCATTGAAACCAGAATTGGATTGGGAAGTGGATAATCCGAGAGAAGAAGCGAAAGAAGCAACTTCGGATTTGAGGAGGTTGATGTCTTCTGTCGTGTCTTTTGAGGGCTTGTCGGAGTTTGATTTCTTCCCCATTGTCGGAGGTTGAAGGAAGGAAGGAAGGAGGGAAGAAAGAGTTTCAGAGGTTGAAGTACAAACAAAACGAGTAGGGTTTAAGACTTTGGTCCGTTTTACTTAGGCCCGGCCCAGGTATGGCCCAAAAGAATGGAACTCTATATTTTATCGGTATTTTCAGAAAAAATTACTTCGCATCCCTACAAATTTTTAAATTTTCATATTTAAAAATCTGGAATTCCAAATTTTTTCATATATTTGAAAATGTTGGGACCTGAATAAATTTTTCACATTTTTTTTTTAAAAAAAAATAATTACTTATTCTGTAACATTACATATAAAATACAAATTTTTGTTTAACAAAATTATAGAATCATTAAAAGTTGAAGCTAATATATCTTCTTAGAAGTTTATAAACTCGTAGCGTCTAATATAATTAATGTTAATTATTAAAAACAACTGCCTCAAATTTTAGAAAATGTGAAAATTCAAAATGTATACATTTCAAATTCCATTTTGTTAAAAAATTTGAAATATAACTTTTTAAATGAAAACCAATATTTTGAATTTTGTTTAAATAATGCAAAGGGTTTTTTTGGAATATTCCACGATTTGTGAGAATGTAGGTACAATACATTAGGGTGTTACAAGTAATTTTTTTGTGTTTTCTCATTGGTATCATCCATGATTTTTAAAAACTGCAAATTGCATTTTCCTCCCTTAAATTTTTTTAGGTGTACTTAATATAATTTTTTGTTATCACAAATAAATTACGTTTATTTTACCTTTTAAGTCTTAATACAATTAAAAAACGTTGATATTATTAAGTTACATATCATATATCCTAAATTCAAACTCAAAACATAGTTATATTTATTATGTCTTATACCTTAAAAAAATTGTCTATCTTAACTCTTTATATATTATCGATGCATTCTCTTATTGGAAAATGAATTTTATTAGTGGACCGTTCATTAAAAAAAAAAATCATTTCGTATTGGATATTTCGGTATAGTGATTACTTTTTTCACTTCACAAACAAATTAAAGTATACTTTAAAAAAAAAGCACATTTTTTTAACCATCCAAAGTATATTTCAAAATAAAAACATAGTTTTTCTCGGATGTATACCTCAGACACATGTATGGTTTTTTAGCAACATTGGAAATACGATTGGAAATTATAATTTTGAAAGCACCCGTTCGTGGTGAATTATTGTATTTTTAGAACTACTACAAAATCTATGCCCATAATTTTATTGTTATCATCACACACAATTGGTAACCAAACACTTGAACTCATTCATAAAAACCAACACCATCAACCATGAAAACCCATTCTCACAACAATACAAATATTTAAATAGTTAAGACCAAGAGCACTCACCAACAAAAAAATCAAAAACTTAAATATACACAATCAAACTTGAAATTACTGCGATGCTAACAATGGAAGCACAATTAGTAAACTTGCCACACCTAAACATGTACCTTCATATGCAAGACCAAAAAATAAACATCATAGTTGACATTGCCGGCCGACAATCGACCATTGTGTCGTTAATTTCACATTACTTTTCAGTTGTTTATTATAACCAAATGATCACAAATCCAGGTAACTAACAGTTTATGCGCAAATAATTTAACGAACGGCCGAGCAAGTTATAACAATAATAATCTCATCAACTATGTAATTTTTTTAGATTTTTTCAATGAAAATTAAATTATATACAAGATTGGTAATTTTTGAATGTTGAATAATGTAACCTACTTGGGAAGGTACAAAATTTTAATTACTTGTTAACATCTCTATACCACTACCTCCCAAATGAAAATATGATATGTAACTCAAATGCCCTTTTTGAACAAAACTCAGCTTCTTAGCTTGTGACACTGCTATTTGCTTTGGGATTATGTTTTTTTTTTATCTTTACCATTTATTTCTGTACAACAAGTCATGAATACTCATCCTTTGGATGAGGTGTGATAAAGGTCAAGAGGCATTAGTATAGTCTCAAACATAAAGCATCTCACCATGAGTCACCCAATGTTCAAAGCTATTAGTATATTTTCCAACTTTGTTGAGTTCTTCTTCACTTTGTCTCTCCTGAAAACACATTGAAAGCAGAAATGTGATTACCAACAGGTTTCATCCTAGAAAATAATGAACTAAGTTTATATTAGGTTCTAATTAATGAGAGATTATCAATTAAAATGTGGTTCATTACTTGCAAAACAAGTCATTATGAGCTTGCAGATGTTTATAAAGAAGTTTTTTTTCCTTCACTATCAGGTTATGTAGCACAAATACTGACACAGACACAACACTGACACATCGACATCGATAATTATTTGAAAAATTAATTAACTGAATGTAATCAATGTGTTGGTGTTGTCTGACACTGACGCGTGTCAGACACTGAGACATGTCTTTGACCAGAAGTGTCGCTGCTACAGAGTTATCAGGTTTTCGGGAAAAAGCGACCCTAGTACTTCAAAACACGGTCGGGAGGTTAGTAAAATCTAGCCAAATATTGTTACATTCCGGGTTCAAATTCTGGTACTCCTAATCAATTTGACCGTTTCTAAAAAAGTTAAATAAGAGAGCTTCTGAGAAAATTGACATCTAGAAGCTAATTTCTTTACACCATCATTCATCACGTGTTCACACACTGTTGGATTATTGTTTTCCACAAAACTTTGAAAGCAAGAAACAAAGTGAAAACAAGTTGATGTTTTTTATATTTAAAAGATGAAAACAAAAAATGTTTACTGAAACCAAACAAACCTAATGTCCTAGGACAACAAAACATTAAAATATAGATCCCTAATATATTTCAATATTTTGCCAATAAATTTGCATTGTCAAGTAGATGTTCCAACTACAAGTTTACAAAGAACACATCAATAAATCTTATTCACATGCCTTGAAATCCAGAAAGAACCTAATGTTGCTTTAAATGGAATGCTTCAAAACAAATTGCTTTCTTTTTCTTAATAAGCTATATCTGGTTAATATTTTCCATAATGAAAGGAAGTTATGTTGCTCCATAATGATTCTAGAACTAACAAAATATACTGACCTTCAGGAAGGGTCCAGATTCATTTGCAGATGTCTCAGTTACTAGTTCATTCACAATATTGTCTGAGGAGATGCTGGTTGACCTGTAATATCAACAATATTGGCATCAATTTCCACCAAAATTTTGAAAATTGTAAACCAATCCCCAACTCAAGTCAGGTTTTTGCTCCACAGTATTAACATTAAGCTGCTTAAATTACTCAATCATGTCATTTAAATACATACACAATTTAGACACCTTAATCAAATAAGTATCGGCCATGTTTGGATAAACAGCTTAACTAAGCGTTTATACGCTTATCATCTAAATGTTCATGTATAAGCTATTTATATAACAAAAGATAAGATAAAGTCAAACCTTTTTCATATAAGCTATAAGTTATTTTCATACGCTATTCTAGAAAACTGATGGAAATAAGTTGAAAACACCTTATGGACATATCATAGATTGTTTCCATAAACTCTCTCAAATAGTCTCAAGTGATTGTGCCAGCAGATAAGTTCAAATAAGTCGATTCAAACAGGCTCATATTGGAAAAAACAAAAAGTCTCAATTATTAGTTCATTCACAATATTGTCTAAGGAGGTGTTGTTTGACCTATAACATCAACAATATTGGTATCAACTGGCACCCAAATTATGAAAATTGTAAACCAAGAATCCCTAACTCAAGAATTAGGTTCAAATGTTAGGATATTAGTTGTTAGGTTAATTTTTTCTCCTTTACCATAGCTTATACCTGGTCTTTTAACTCCTTAGCTCAAATCAGTTGAGGTTTGAGCTACTGGTTTACTCAATAATATTAATATCAAGCTACTTAAATTACTCAATCATGTCATTTGAATACAGACCACAATTTAGACACCTTAGCCAAATAATTATATTGGAAAAAAATGAGAATCATGCTATCCTAATTCCACTAAGGATTCACTTCAGCATAAAACCCTAGACTAACATGTTGTGACAATTCACAAAACATTGTTGAGACACATTAAATTCTTCCACTAATGTGCTAATTTAAGGAACTGAGTGAAGGCTTACTTAAGGTTTTGCTAAGCTCTAGTTAAAATCCTTTCCCACGCTCTTTGTTATGTCTTCCAAATTCAAACTATTGTTTCTCATAATTGCATGAAATCTCAGTATTGCATAAACATAAAGGTAACAGAATTTTAATCTTCAATCCTTGTCAGTTTTCTAATTCATGGGTGAACCTCCCTAAATAATCGAAATATACTAATGATGTGATAAAAGCGATATGAAGCCCAGACAACTGACACTACATATTGACACGTCGGCACTACTAATGTCAAAAACATAGGACACCAACACCTATACTTATATGATAGTTTTTCACTTTCGTTGATGCATCTACTACCGAAAAACTAAACACGTAGTTAAATTTCATGTCCAAGGGGTCTAAGGTGCGTCAAAGCGAAGAAAAACAAGTTTTATTTTTGGGACACATATTTGAGGTGTCATCAAACACAGCGACGCGCCTAATCTTAAGGTGTCTGTATAGTAAAAGCATTCTTCTCATCAGGGTAGGCCAAGTATAACTGTATAAGGTAGTCCAAGCCCTTGCTTTAGACCTCAAGAATATTTTTCCTATAAAAAATAGGCCTCAAAATAAATATTCTCGTACTATTAGTTGAAGCGTTAAAATAATATTTGCAGTGACGTGTAATAATCGCAACGGAAAATACTAAAAATCACAGCAATAAACTATAATCCGACAGATTTGAACGCAATTTGTAATGTTCGAGTATAAACTTTTCCACCAAAACCACTAACAAAATCAACTTTGTCTGACAGAGAATTTGTATACATACTTAGTTTAAACTCATCTATACCAAAATTTCCACTTTGGTATTTTACATTTAAAAAGACCTCACTTTAAAGTTTGCTTTAGCATATATATGTGTTGGACCAGCTCTGCTTCTCATTATCACGCGCAAAATTCAATATACGCACCAACAATACCTTTGATCAAGATTTGAAGAAAGCATGAGGGTAATGACAAAGAAAGCAACAAGATCATAACATAGGTATAAGATTACCAATCAAAGTATTTTAACTACCTTTCAAGTAATTCCTCTTCACAAGAATTTCCAGAAGAAGAAAGCCAGTCCACATCAAGGAAATTGGAGCAGTCACCTGCATCTCCATGTTCATCATAACAAATGTGATCATTATCACAATATTGGTCCTTGTCCATTCCTCCATATATTTTCCTGTATAATATTGATAACCCATAAATTTCAAAAGATTTGGATGGTTTGAGTAATAAATCTTAAATCATATCAAGTCAAACTATGTATCACATTACACATAGCAAAGTACTAATCCTATTGTTTACTACTCCATTTGGACTCAATTATGAGCAAAAATACATATTTTCACACGTATTAAAGATGGTAGTTAAGTGTATTTAATTTTCTTGAATTCATGTAAAAAATGAAATGCATTTACTAACCTACACCTAATTATAATTTTTATCTGCTCCAACATTAAGGAATTCATCTAAAGATATTTTTGGAATAACAACATTAAATGTGTATAGATTAGTTGGCATTTGCTTAAATTTGAGTCCAACAAATGTAGGTCTTTTTTTGCTTACAATCAAGTCCAGAAGAAGTACAGTGCCTAACCACCAATTATCCTATATACTCTCTTTCGAATAGCAAACTAAATTTAAAAAATAAATCAATGATTTGATATAGAAGAGAATATTAAGATGCTACCTTAAATTTTTTTAGTTATTAAGTGTATCATCCTAAGTCGATGACACCTACTCACTACATCATTCTTTTAGAATTAAAAATATTGTATTCAGCAGGCAAAATGTGAATTAAGCATACCTGCAATGACAAATAGAACTTCCACAAGTAAATATGTCTGAAGTAGACTCCAAAAGACTTTGCTTATCAGGTTTTTCAGACGAGTGCTGACAATCTGGAGCATGCAAATTCCTGATTGTAGTGTCAGTTTCGCCGAGAATGTTGCCATCTGATAGTGATCTTTTAATACTTGACCTACCAAATAAAGAAATAACCCTGTCAATATTTGTACAATGTAAGACATGATTAAGAGAATATCATTTAACGAAACTGACAAGGAACAGATGATTTTTATTTGCTTTCATCCTCAAAAAACGGACAATCAAATTGAGTTCGTTTTGCCTATGTCATCTAAAGAGTGTTCAGCTTTTTGCGGAAAAATACAAGACAAGCTTTCAATGATTTATAGTTTAAGATCATAAGATTTGGAGCTAGCAACACAGTAACAATAACATTTGGCACTCATCAAATCAAAATATTGTCAAGTTATTAGGTCGAACAATATTTCCAATCAAAGAATTTAACTCGAAACTACGGAAAGATCTAAATAGGAAAGTATATAACTGAACTTAGTACATGTAATGGTTCATAAATCACTAAATCAGTTAACTTGAAAATTAAATATTTACAGGTCATAAAAGTTCTATTTTCTATAAATTATTATCACCCCTCAGAAATGATTCGTTAAATGAAAAAAAGAAAAAAGTGCTACTGAAAAATTCAAGTATACCTAACACTTCCATCTGCTAAATCTGGGCCATGTTTTCCAACAGTGTAATATTGATCTGAATCAAGCTCCCACAGTGCTGGTTTTCCCTGTTGTGGCTGAAAATGCCCCAAGAATCTGAACAAAATAATATCAAACAAAACATTAACTAATTCATTCTAATGCAACTACCATAAATATGAAATAACTACACGTGTAAGATCATAACAAGGTCTTTATTGGACTTACATGTTAATTGTTTTTTGTTTATAAACATCCAAATATGTATTGTTGTAATAACGCTGTAGGGTTCGAATTAATTCTTGGGATTGTGCTGCTGCCTTCCATTGACCTCTTCTCTCAGAAAATATCTAAATAGCAAAAGAATTGCATAATATCCAAAGGAAAGAACAATAGTCAGATAAATTTTCCACGCAAATAAAATGAGCAAATATAGTTTCCACTTCAAAATTCAAGAAAAATCATGATGATCTCTCTATAGTCAATTAATCACTAAAAGACTAAGATATTGAATATCTCGTCTCATAAAAACTTCATAAAACATACATGTAACATAAAAAGTAAAAATAAAAGGTGTCCGAGCTTCTATTATTTGCATGGGAATCGGATAGTATTCATTAAACAAAGATCTTTGCTCACTAGGGAAATACCATAAATAATTGGAAATAAAGTCTCACTTTAAAATATGCACTATCATTGAAACAAAAACATTATATAGCATTGGATTTGTGATTGCATATTACATTTCATAATCCATAAACTCCAAACTCTAAACGGTGGAAAAATTACCTTGTTGTGCGCGGCAGAACCGCCATATTGAAAGGCTAATGTGTCACCCATGGACTCATAAGCTGTCATTAATTCCTTTGCCAAAGGGTTATCGAGATCAAGATACGGAGTTTCAGTAAATCCTAATACTTGTAGCTGACGTCCGAGTGCAATTAGTCCATAAGCATATTGCGCAACGTTGGTGCGGTCTAAACAATCTATGCAATTTGTCCTCAACACACCAGCTTGATACATCTTGGGTTTGACACAGTAATCCTTGTTCTCGTTATCACTGCAATAACCATTGCCGACTTCTTTTTCCTTATCATCATTATACTTGTTTATGCTAGCTTGTTCCACAACAGATTGATCAATGACATCGTTATTTCTGCATTTGAATTACAAAAGCAACTACTGTTAACCGAACAAGCCAATAAAATTGTGGGATATGTATTATCCCTTAATACAAAGCATAGCATGTAATAACCCATCTAAACAACCAAATAACTATATCAACAATAGAAAATAATGAAGTGAAATTTCAACTTGCATTCGTACAACAGCAAAGTGGGTCGAAATGTGTTGTTACAGTACTTACTCGGAGTAGGAATGTTGGAATAGCCTCATATCTGGTGTCAATGGACAGTAGAAGATGCCAGTTAGCTTCAGTGCGTATGCAGCCACTTTTCCAAGTTGTGCCAACACATTGGTTGCCTTGCTGCTAAATGTTGTGATATAATAATGTCAAAATAACACCAAGGAAAAAAAATACATAGTGCTTAAACCAAAGGGAAGAGCACAGTTACCATTTTGAGTGCTTATTCAGATCCCAATGAAGAAACCTCAGGCGATTTTCTCCTCTCAAATTTTGATTAATAGACCTAACAGCAACAGAGAACCCTTTTCGCAGAATAGTTTCACGAGGCTTCTTCTCACGAGTCTTAAACACAAAAAGATAAAAGAATATGAAAGGTAAAAAATCTATTAGTTTAGATATGAGACAAAGAAACCAAACACGCCCAATGGTTTCCTTACATATGTAGAAATGCATACCTTAATCAAGTTCAATATGATAATTGGATTTCCATATCTCTTAGTAAGATTTTCAAAATGAAGTCTTGTGGCTTCAAACGTAGAGTCCTTCGGTGATACTGGCAAAAAAGAACCAAAATGAGAAGTCGGTTTAAATTACAGAATAAACGAGAAACAAAGGAAACATGTTTATGTATTGTACATATAATGTCAGGTTTTATATTCAACGGAGAGGCTTCTTGAGTCCAGAATAGAGGGATTGAACCCCGGATCTGCACAACAGAACTGATTTGCATCGGCGATCCATCACTAGCATCTGCAAAGACTATTTGCTCTGTCTCAACATCATTAGCTACTCTACCCTTTTCATTCACTCCTCGTTTCAAATATCTGCACGACAAGATAAAGAAACCTCAAACATGTCTACAAACATTAAATAAGCGTTGACAAGAAATCCGCAAGGGAAAGTATCGTGGTGACAAAATCACTCAGTTTACATGACTTTCATGGATTGAAACTACAAACTCGAGAAATTAACATAAGATGGTACAGTATAGGTACACTCAGACATATGCAATTAATCCAGGATCACAAGTGCAAAGATGTGATATAGAATGCAATATTAATTTCATCACAAACCCAAAGAAAGCTAAATAAAATCACAAACCTTGTGCCAGCATAGTGCCTTGAGCGACGAGCAATGATAATCAAGTTGAACTCACTTCCAGATATAGAAAGTTTAACCTACACGCCATACCATGAAATGAACCCTTGTCAAGAAGAAATGAGAAAGAACCAAAGAAACAGGTACAAGCCACCGGCATTTTATCCACATTAGTTACTTCCCTTCATAAAATCTCAAAAACATATTAATCATAAAAGAAGACTCGGTATGTACCTGTTTGAAAAAGCCATAGACTAAGGCGACAGTCCAGGAAGTATTCTGAAGATTATTCCTGATTCCACGAGTTAAAAACTCGTTCCAAACAAACAGTGTTTCATAAAGTGATTGTCCCATAAAATTATGACTAGATACATTCTTTTGGAGACTAAGCATGATGTTGTATGAGTAGCTGTAAAAGAAGTCCTTTGTAAGATCCATACTGCATAGAAGCTTCTTGTATCTAAGTCACAACAGAAGAAAGAAACAGAAAATCCCATTAATAAGTTAGTTTTTATTAAATGTAGGAATATAATGAAGAAAAAAAATGGACTAGTATAAAAATAAAAACAACTTATGAAACCAATAACTCTAACCAAAAGTATTTAAAAATGAAACGAAAGCGATCTCCCATGTGAACTCTGGAAATACCTTGTCTCACTCAAAAAGTTATATTTACATCATAACAGCAATGAAGATTGCTCCTGTATACACTTGCACAAAATGAACTTACAATAAAAGTAGAACATGAAAAACAACAAGGAGGAATACACTATCCACTATACTATACTATACATATTACATGACTCCGAAATCTAGAAGAAGCTTTATTGATTCTATCTAAAGTGAGACAATTAGAGAGTACCACAGAAAGACGAGAGGGTTGATCTGAGGAAGCCGACATTGTGCATATGCACTGAAGAGAGACGATCAACAAAATATATAGTAGTACAAAGAAAAAACACTAAAATGTAGAATATCAACACAAGTATAATACGATGATCTAACAGAAACGTTTTCACGACACAATATAATGAATGAACTCCAAAATAAATAAATAAAACGCGATTCATAACATAATCCTCATCCAAGTACAATGGATAGGGTATAGTTCTCAATGCTACTCTCATATGGCTCCTGAAATGTACCATAGACACATTACAGGTACATGTAAAATTGACTAAAGACCTGTTCTCATCCTTAGAATACGCCATTTTTGATCGCACACTTGCGTGTGGAATTGGAATCATTTCGCTCTTTGTGATAGCATATACAGTATGCCCGCATATTGTGCCGATCTTCCTCCGTTTCGTTATAAGCAGCATGTAGTATGGCTCAAGAAATTTGATAAATCCTAAGTAAAAAAATACCATAAACAGTTAATTTATTATGATGAATAATGTTGGAAAAAAACACTAATATAGTAATAAAAGTTTTTCCGTAATATTGAAGATAGGAAATACCAATTATTCCATAGCAAGTTGTTACAAATTTAAGCCCCCCTGTGGACTTGTTTCCTTCATGTAGACGTCTCAAAAGGTCACAACACTCGACTTCTGAGTATACCGTTGAATCTTCGATGATGTTTAGTTCAGACGGCTCCGATCTGTCAATCTTTAAGACCCTCCAAAATGTTCTGTTTTTGTCTCTTCCAATCATGTAGAATCTCTGAGCATACAAAAATGGTAAGTGACCACATTAATAGTACTCTTTAGTTCTATTATTTGCATGGACAAAAGTAACAAAATATGTTCTCAGAAGGAAAAAGTACATTTCTTCAATTAATGACAATAATTTAGAAAGAACTAAAACAAACATTCTACTATAAATATCAATTTACCACCAAAGCAAAATTCCATATATGAAACTAGTAAAAAGAAAGAGAGAATCACACATAAACTTAAAAGCTACAAATTTTCAATGAAAAGGATATTCTATTATTCATTTACCTATTATGTTTTTCTAACAAAAGCAGCTGGTGAGTTTCTTACATACTATTTATAGTTTATACTTATTTTTGTTAACATAAAAAGACAACCAAAGCTCATTGCCCATAATTCCAAATCCTCATAGAGTCCATAATAGTCATTTAATGCATATTGCGCACTTGCATCAAGTTGTGCACGGTAACGTAATGCCATAAACCAAACTCAAATGTCTTTCATTATTTCCTTAAACATTATTTGACCTAAGTGTCAAATGAGAAACAGTTGTATCTGCCCTTGTTGTGCAGATACAAATGAAAGTGAAAGAGACAAATGACAGTAATTTAACTGCAAGAAGATAAACATAGAGTAAAATTTAAGGTTGTCCTTTGCCTCATTTTCAGCGAAAATTTTGGACATATTCACATGGCTTCTCAATCTTGCCAAAGTGAGGAGAATAAGACAAGGAAAGAAAAATGGTAGTAGCTATCTTTCAGGAAAAAAACAAATGTCAACATGCATGACACTGATTGAGGAAAGTAAAAAACAAAAACCCTACTTTCCCTTTTAAAAAGATTAGTTGTAAAGTTGAATGCCAGCAAAATCGGTATTCAGTAATATCAATGGAACCTTTCAAGAGAAGTGCGGTGAATTTGTTGTCAATAAAAAGGTAAGTAGAAAACAATGCTTAGATGTTCAATCATCCATTATACATTATTAACCCTGAAAATATGGGGTGAAATGAACAAAAGAGCCGACATGTAGATTTTCGACAAAAAGATGCAGAGGGCATTTGGATTTAGACTTTTCTTGTGACATAAGCAGTTGAGTAAAAGTTTGAAAGAGCTTATGAAAAATAGTTTATGATGTCTAAAGTGGACTTCAGTTTATTTTCATAAGCTCCTCCAATTAGCTTGTTCTCATTAGTTGTTTTCAACTAATGAAGAGTTAACCCCCACTCCCTCTTCTTTTTGAGAAAAAACTTAGACATAAACACTTATACAATAAGCGTTTACTGATAAGGGCTTAATTAATTTGTATATCCCATAATCTGAAAAGATGGAGTATAGGATTCCATAAGCCAATTGCTGCAAAATCATTTGACAGTGACAGTTATTTACCATTACAAGCATCATGAACAACACACATGACAATCACAAATGTATTATACAATCTATGAAGCACTGACACAGCCACATAGACAAATGTAACAACATGTGTCAGTTTCGTGTCCGTGTCAGATGTTGACATGAGTCGAACACCAGACACGCCTTGAATTCAACGTGTCAGTGCGGCATAGATTTTAACGATTCAAGATCAGCAGAAGCAGCCAAGCAGAAAACCTGGATAGATCCATGTTTTCTTGCGGAATCGGCGGGAATCAGTTACAGAGTTCAAAAACTCAACAAGCCCATCATCATGATGAGAATTCAGAAAAGCATCTAAATCCCCACTGCAAAACAACTCATATTAAACAAAACAAAACAAAACAAAAATAAATAAATAAATCTTTACAATTACAACCCATTTGATTCCTTTTCCCAATTGAAAAAATCTCACAACCCTTGAATGAATATCTGAACAAGTCAAATGAACTTGAATTTGACAACAAAAACAAAAACAGCAGAACAAGAAAACCGAAACACAAAGTCACAAACAAAAACAATATCATAGAAACATAGTAACACAGAAACAAAAACAAAAAACAAAATTAACATATTTCAGATCATGCTCAAAAGACACAAGAAGAGTAATGCAAGCATAATTGACAAGAACAGAAAAAAGATCATATATTTACCGAGCGACTTTCATAGAGCCTAAACTTTTGCATGTAGCAAGACTTGAAGTCAACTCCATCATCAACAACAACACTTCTCTGCAACTTCTCCTTTGATATCTCCATCAAAATTCAGATCCCTCCCAAGCTTCAAAACAAAGCTCAGGTTTTTCTCCTTCTCTAAATAGATCACCAGAAGAAAATTCAAAAGAGCTTTCTGTTTAATTGAAACAGAAACTCTTGAAAAAAACAAACACTTACCCAAAAACAAGTACAATAAAAAGCTCAAAACTTTACATCAATGGTCCACATAAAAATTTGTTTACATAAACAATGACACAAAATAAAAAAGACCCAGAAAAAGAAAAAGAAAAAATAAATGGAAAAACAAACAAGGGTGAAATCTAAATCAGAGTTGAGATGAAGAAACCAATAAAAAAAGCAGCTTTTTGAGGAATCACAAGAAAGTGTTTGGTTTTGGGGAATGGAGAAACAGAAGCAGCCTTTGAGTTTCAGAAATGAAAAGGAAAGTGAAATATGAGATTTGTCAGAGAACCACATAAAAGTAAAAATGGAAAATAAATCAAATAAAATTAATATATATCTATATATATATATATACAAAATAAAAACTATAAATTATTATTGTAAAATTATTTTATACTGATAATTATTTAAATTGTATTACTTTTTTTCAGTTTTTATTTAAAATGTTGTTATTATAATTTTTTAAATCATTTGATTCTAAGAAAAAAAGTTTGAATTAATCTAAAATTTGACTTAGAGGTTACTAAAATTTAATCAATAATTATTCCAAATAATATTTGAATAATTTATTTTTAACTAAAATCTAATCACTTGGTTATATTAATACATTATAATTGATTGTCAGAGTAGAATAATTTTACGTTATTAATGTTTTTTATTCTATTATATAAATATGAATTGTTAGAAAAAAATATATATAAATATGAATGAGAAAAATGCAATATAATGATGTAAACAATTAAAAAAAACGGACAAAGAAATTTGGGGTTATTTTCAATTTGATTTGCGTGTGTATTGCGTGAACATCTTTTTTTTTTCCACACTCTACCTGGCATCAGGTTTTTTTTTTTTTTTTGTTGTCAGAGTCTTCTGTTTCTCTTTTTCTTGTCTTTTTCTTATTATTACCAGGCACCAAATTTACCTGTTTGAATTTTCAGTTTCTTTTCACAAATTTGAATTTTGTTAATTTGGTTGTAATAATAGTATTAATGTAATCATTAGCTCTCAAAACAAAGTAATCATTACTTTTTCTTCTAATATTCTGTACTAATAACTTACTAAGTTTTATTTTTAGTCAAAAAGAAAAGTTTTATTTATGTACACATTCAATAATATATTATCACATTATATAATTAAATTAAAATTCATAATTTGTTCTGTCAAAAGAAAATATATATTTTGTTTTACTCATTAAATGACATAACAATAAATTAGTTACTGTATTTTAAAATGCTTTTATAAAGACTATGTTTCGAAATTAAACTATTTTTGATTTTGTTTTTTATTATAATACATAAATTATATTATCGAGTTTATTTTAAATTTTGATTGATTTGAATAGATTTATATAACGAGACAAATTTTAAATATTTATTTTTTCTTATCAAATTTTCTTAAAAAAATAAAACATGTATTATTAATGTGCAAAAATTGTTGTTTACATTTTTACTGTTTAATATACCATTATTTTCTTTATTTAATTAATGTGTGCATCATATTTAGTTTCAATATTCTTCTTTTTTTTGTTATAACATGTTCTATATTCTTATTACAGCATTGGTTAGTTCTACTAAATACTCAAGAAAAACCAAAAAATTTGATCATGGATCAACTTTAAAATAAAATAATATTTAAAATAAAATAATATTAGGTTTAAGCTAAAAAAATTAATTAAAAATAGATATAAACAAAAAATTTGAGGACAAAAATAATAGTTAATTCATTTCAAACTAAAATTTATATGGCATGAATTATATCATGTAGCTAGTAAACAAAATTGAGTTCTATCCATAATTTTTTTAGGAAAATGTGGAAATTATAATGATTTTTTAACTATTTACGAATATACTAGACCAACCAATGGATTAAAAGTTAACTTAAAAAAATGTTTTTAAGCAAGATTTTAATTAATGCTAAAAATATGAATATTGATATCGTTATCACGAGAATCCTTATTTCTAACGTTCTCACGTAGTCACATGTATCATGTCTATCCATATAAAAAATGTATAAATTTTTTTACAAAGAAAAATATTTATTTATAAATAAATAAATAAAAATGCATTAAATTAAAAGGAAACTACATTTCATTTGCTAGCTATATATTCGTTTTGTTACAGTTTTTTTTATAAAAAAAAAATATATATTTTTAAAGTATTTCATTATTTTATTATAATTTTAAAAAAAATTCAAATGAAAAAATGTTTAAATAGCTTCTTGTGAAAATCATTTAATTATTTTATATTTTTGCTATTTTTTATTTATAATAAAATTTCAAAAAAATCTTATTGAATAACATCTCATAAAAATTATTTTCGAGATATATCTTTTTTAAAAGTTAAAAACAATGTCATATATATTATGTTAAATTTTATATCAATAAATATCTAAATTATTGAATGTTATAATCACTTTTCTATTTTATAGTAAACGTATCCAAAATTGTTTCTACTATTTAAAAAAAAAAATTATTCTTAAAAATATAAAATAAATTTTTTTAATCTATAAAAAACGAATTTATAATCATAGTTTTTTGTAATAATAATAAATCAAAGTCAAGGTTAAATTAATCAAAAGTAAATCAAATTATAATTTTTATCTCTAACTTTGAATTATTTTTATATTAAACTGTCGTGCATATAAGTATAGTGGTGGATCTTTTTATTAGAACAAGAGATGATTATAGTCACTTTAAAGTGTTCAATAATTTTTTTGAAAAAAATAACTTATAAAAAAAAATTAAAAAAAAATATAATTATAAATATACATAATTTTTAACTTAAATTTGAATTTGTACGTTATAAGCTTCATTTAGAGATATAAAAATTAAATTTTTGATCCGATAAATATGAAAAGTTTAAATGGAATCAATTCAATTTTTTTTGTGTTTGACCCCAAATTAAACCAAACCAAATAAAACAACTTCAAACGATCTAGGTATGGTTTCACTTAGGCTAAATAGTATATGCGGTCCCTTAACTTAATTTCAGTTAGCGTTTTAGTTATTTATCTTTTCCCCCTAATTTGATCTTTTATTTTTATTTTAAGTGACAATTTGATCTTTTATGTTTTAAAATGTCAATAATGTTATCCTTTTTTTCACAAAAATTTAAAAAATTCATCAAAATTTTCAAACAAAACACATAAAATTAATTATTATCTTCAATATAATGTAAATTTCATCAAATGCATAACTCAGATATTCAAATAATCTTATATTTTCATCTCTAACAACATCAAATAAATAATAAAAATATGAGTTTATTTAAATATTTAAGTTATGAATTTAATGAAATTTGTATTATATTGAAGATTATAATTAATTTTATGGGTTTTATTTAAAAATTTTAATGAATTTTTTGAATTTTTGTAAAAAAACGATAACATTGTTGACATTTTAAAACATAAAAGTTTAAATTGTCACTTAAAATTAAAATAAAAAACAAAAATATAAAAGACTAAAACGTTAACTGAAATTAAGTTAAGGGACCGCGTGTACTATTTAGTATTTCACTTAATATAAAATTGATTGCTTATATCTAAACATTACTATTATATTTTATTTTACACAATATCAATAATATTATCTTTAAAAAAGTGTTGTATTTAAATATTTTTTTAGTTATTTATATTTTATTTTTCACATTGTAGTTTATATATTCGTGACATACAAAAATTATGTAATTATTTTAATAATATACAAAAATTGATGTTTTAAAAATATAACTCATTTGAACTAAACCAAATCAACACATTCTTTGTCAATTTCTTTCAAATTTTATGATAAAAGATTTAAAAGTTCAATGCTCGACCAAAATAACTATCTTTATTCTTCAAAATTTTCTTCTAAAAAATGAATCAATCCAATATATTACACTTATAGTTCAATCACTCTAAATTGTATAACCCATCTCTATCCTTATATTTACAATTTTTGTGCGCTTACATTTTAAATTTACAAGTTAAAATTTATATATATAATAAAATATTGTATTTAATATATCAATTAAAATTTTAAAATTACCACCCAAAAATTTTGGTCAAGCTAGGCCACTGCATTATTCCAGTTATTGTGGCTCGACCATGTTTGAAAAAGCTTGTAATATTTATATAAAAATTAACAGATAGTTAATTTCTTTCACTATATGCATTTTGCAAAAGAATTATCAAGTCAAATTAATTTCTTAAAACTAATCGCTAAGAACATACTAGAATGTTATTATATGTAATAATATAATGTGTATAGTTTTTTGTTTTTTGGTTGACCCAACGTATATATATAATTTTAATTTTTATATTTTATCTAATATTTATTTTAGTTGCTATTTCTATTCGTTTTTATTTTATTTTTTATTTTATGTATTATTCATTAGATTTGAGTATCTTACTTCTAAATATATACAACATAAATTTTGGAATCTATTAATTTCGTTACTCCTTCTGCGTTACTTCATAATTTTGTGAAACACTTACGATTTGCTTAGCAAATGAAATTCCTGCACTAATTGTAATATCCATTAAATTACATGTTTCCAAACCTTTAATATATTCCCTCATTTTGTCAAAGAAATAGATTTTCCTTCATAAATAAAATTTAAATATATTTTACAAAGTGTGATTAAATATTTTTTTAAATTATAAGTATGAATTTTAAAACGTTGAAATTTTTTTACGAAAGAGTTCCAAATGTGATGATAACAAATATTTTTTCTTTTTAATTAATTATCAACCACTAAATTCATCTATAAAAAAAATTATATTTTTACCGTACATGATATATACTTTAATATTTAAATAAATACTATAAAATATGTTTAACATCAACTCAATGACTGATGCCAAGATTTGTGTTATATTAAAATCATCCACTATAACTATCGTTGTAAATAAACAAAGCGTTTACTTCAATAATGGCAGAGAAGAATAGAAAATAAAATATATGGAGTTGATTCCACGCAGAGAAAGAATATTCTAGTCGAATAGAAAATAATAATAAATAATAATTATTATTATTATAATATTGTGCAAATTGGATGGCATCGAATACTCACACATCAATCATTTATTCTTTTTCCCTTCTTTACCACGTCTTCGCTCAATATATTCTTTCTAATACAAATCTAACAACTTTCTCTCTATAGGTAACAAAATATATATATCTCAACTATCTATCTATTGACAAATTTATAGTTATAACCAAAAATGTACCATGATATTTTTTTTAGGCAAGTACCATGATAAAATAGAGAGTCATACAATAGTTTTCATGCTCATTAATTTGGGAGATAAATGTAGAGATTAGAATGATAAGTAAGTCATGAATTTTACTCTTCTCTTTAATTAAATTAATACTAAATACTAATATTTATTATATAGAAAAAAGTATGATATAATGATACTACTATATCAGTTGCATTTTTCTATTATTAATATTGATTATTTAGAAAAAAATTATGATAAAATGATACTACTATATCAGTTGCATTTTTCTATTATTTTTTCGTATATACATGATGTAATAGTTTTTTTGATGAGTTAGCAACATCCTTTGGTGTTTCTAGTAAAACTTATATTTATAGATTTTATTAATTTTTCTTTTGATGGAATTGGTATACATATCCCTCATTTTTGTTATTTTTTTTTTTTCATTTTTTTATATTTAATTTTGTATTTGTGTGTGGTTATGAGTATCGTCTAGGACATAAAAATCAAATAAATGATATGATAAATTTAAAATTTTACTCAAAATCAATTAAATTGGTTTTTTTTTTCTATGTTCAAATCAAAATTTAATCAAAACCGATAAATTTAATATTTATACGAATAAAATCTTTTTTATTTTATTTCACATGATACCATATCAGTATTGCTATCTTAAAAATATGTTGTATTTAAATAATTTTTATATAAGATGTTTATTATTGTCACACGACTCACTATAATTTATTAATTTTTTATTGATTTGATTGCAGTTTTAGTCTCATTATTTTTATCAATTCATAAAATCGGTTTTCGTATTTTAAAATTTGATAGCTTATTGTAATTTGTTAACTAAAAAATAGTCATGTGATATATGATATAATAATATATAATGATTAATACTCATAAAATCGTAATAAAACCCTCTAAAAATTCAACATTCAACTTTGAAATATTTTCATTTTTGTAATTTAATTAATGACATATAAATAATTAATACATCTAGATGGTTTCATATCATGAAATCGTATACCATGTCATTTAAAATATGGTAAAGTATCATTTTTTTAGTTTAAAAATTTAAGAGAGTGATAAAAATTATCGACTTTTAAAATAAAGAGATCAATTTTCATGAATTTGTGAATATAGAGGGACCAAAGTTGCAATAAGCATTTATTTTTTAGATAAACATATCACATATTACCCATTTATATTATATGCAAATGGAAAACTATACGGGTAAACAAATTATATTAATTTATGTTAAAAATTTCCATCAATTTTTATAGTTTTATATAATAATAGATTAAATAAAATAAAAAACTAGCCTTAGAAATAAAATCATACATATTTTTAAAAATTAATTATTAATATTTTATGGTTTAGTTATAGTTTTGATCCCTTATTTAACTCATTCAAGAAATTTGTCTTTCTATTATAAAATTCAATAGTTTTGAACCCTCACTTATATTTTCTAACCAAAATAATCACGATTTATCATATTTTAAATAATGTCACATACAATCTCACGATGTAATATCATCTATATGCATTCATTATTTATTTATTAATTAAATTACAAAAATGAATCATTTCAAAAATTGAAATTGAAATTTTTTGAGAGTTTTATTACAATTTTATGGGTATGAATCATTCACCATCATTATATCATATATTTCATTGTTTAAAGTATATCACATCATTATTTTTTTATTAAAAATTTAATGGAGATCAAAACTAACAAATTTCGGACAAATTTCACGAATGAGTAAAAATAAGAGATCAAAACTACAATTACATCATATTTTTATTTTAAGTTTAATATCAAATTTTATTGTTTTTTATTTATATTTTATACTTAATTGCAGTTTTTATTCTTCTATTTTCACACTTTCACATAATAGGTCCCTATTTTATAACTCGAAAGTTTTTGTCTCTCTCAAATTTTTAAAATAAAAAATAATGATTGACATGTTTTAAATGAAGTGACATACGATATCATAATATAGAATCACATAGATACATTAATTATTCATATGTTATTAATTAAATTACAAAAAGAAAAAATTTATGAAGTGAAAAATTAAGTTTTTAGATGATTTTATTGTGATTTCATATGCATTAATTTTTATTCTACATCATCGTATCATATGTTCTACTATTAAAATCATACCAATTAAACCAATATTTTTATCAGATTTTAAAATAAGGGACCAATTTTATAAATTGGTAAAAATAGTATAATTAAAACTGCAATTAAGCTTATATATTATTAGATTCCAATTTTATATTAGCCTAAATGAACTCTTAATTCTCTTATTTCTAAAACTGGTTTTTTGGTCCTTTATTAATTAATGCTTTAGATTTTTTTGGTTTCCCGCTATTTTTTATGATATGTCACTCTCATTAATAACATTTCACTTAGTTGACATTTGTGAGTAGAATAATTTTTTTCCTATGTCATTATTTTTGTAATTAATTTGTTTATATATTTAAAATAAATTTATTTTATTTATGTATTCAAAATTTTAAATAAATTTTTTCAAATTAATTTGTTTTATTTTACTTTTTTTAATAATTTTAAAAAAATATAGAAAATACTTAAAACTGTATATTATTTATGATATTTAAATTTATTACATTTTTTTATATTTATATATTTAAATATTAAATTTAAATTTATTTATAAATTAAAATATTTAAATAAATATTTATTTATTTATTTTATCCAACAACATTTTAAAATTTTAAAATATTTTGATAAAATAATTAATATTTTAAAATTTAAATATATAAATAATAAAATTAATTACAACAATAATGACATGAAAAATATTTTATTCAACTCATAAATGACATCTAAGTGTCATGTTATTAATGAGATAGTTATATCAACAAAAATTGGGGTGACCAAAATATCTGAAAATTTAGTTAATAGGAGGATTAAAAAATCAATTTTATAAATGAAGGACTAAAAATTCATTTTTGGCAAAAATAGGAAAACCATTACATTTAAGCTTTTTATAATTATTGTTCTTGTAATATCTTATTATTTTCTAACTCGAGATAATACAAATTTTAATTAGAGTGAAAAAAACATGACGGTCTTCTTAATTAATTTATTATATCATACTAGTTCACAAAATACTGAATTAAGACAATATATAATAGTTTATGTGTCTATCTGTTATAGCCTTAAAATATATTTGAGCTACATGTTTCACACTCACTTAAAATATATTTGCAATTGATAAAGTCTTCCATTTTTTCTTTAGTTAATGCATCCCTTAGGTTTGGTCCTTGTTCGCCATGATGTCTATATATTGCACTTCACCTTTTTTTCTTCCTTTCACATTGATTTCATCCTTTTGGATTTTTCAGACAAGATTTCTGTCTATCCTTGTTTCATTGCGTTTTGATCTAATATCATTGGATTTTTAATATATTTTATTTAATAAATTTAGGGTGATGTTTTGAGATACCAATATAATTGGTATGTCAATTTTATTATGGATGTTTTTGTAATATAATTCTTGCTTCTTCTTTTTTTTATGATTAATCTACTTCTTGCTTAAAAAAGTAATCAACTTATCTTTTTAATTATAGTTACATCGTTGATAAGGTGCGAAATATTTGACAATTTGAATAATTTAAAGTGAGTAAAGTAAAAAAAATTAATAATTATTATTTTATCAAATTCATAATTTGTTTATTAATAATTGATATTACTCGTTTCAAGGTGTAAATTTAGTTGTTCACTTTAGGAGAGTTGATCCCTAATTTGGTAGTTTGAGTATCTGAGAGATAATCGTCAGGGGAATAAGAGGTCATACATTCAACTCTTCCACTAACAAAGGTAACTATTAATGTGATAAATAAAAAAAACAATGATTTAAATATCTATTTGGTCATTTCAAATTTTGTTGATTTTAGTCCTTAATTTATAATCTTTATTAACCTAAATTAGATCTATATTTTTTTAATTTACAAAAAAGGTTAATTTACTTAATTTATAATCTTTATTAACTTAAAATTAATTTTGAATATTTCAGTATTCTTCCCTAAAAAAACATAAATCGAGCATTCTTCTTCATATTTTAATAGAAGTTACTATATTTACATGGATGTTAACTAAAAAACTTACGAGAACCAAAAGAAAAAAAGTTATAATTACAAAGACCAAATACATATTTAAACCTTATAAATTATTTACAAAATTATTTATCTTTTTTTATAATATTATTAATAAATTTTTTTATCTCATTTTATCTATTTATCTTTCTGCAATAAATAACTAAAAATAATACAGACAAAAAAATATCTAATGCATGTTACCTTAAAATTGAAATTTTAAAATGACAAGAAAATATGCACATATATATTTTTTTCAAATACCATAACTAAAAGAAAAGTTGGGCTAACAAACATTTATATCCTTCTTAAAAATAAAATTAATAATTTTTATACCCCTAAAAATGAAGAGTTGTAATTTCGGTAACCCCTTTAAAATGATATTTTACAGATTCATATTAAATTGATTGTCAAACTTGACCAACTCAAATTATTTTTCATGATTAGAAACCTTTTTTGTATTTATTTAAGGCAGGGTGATGTTAACGCACCTCCACCATGAGGAAAACGTGTAAGCCTCAGTTTACAGCAAAATTGTTGTAGAGAAATATTTGTTGAAAATTTTCAATTTTCATAGCAAAACCTTAAAAATGTTGGAGTTTATTTACAAAGAGTGTATACTACTTTAGTATTTTTACACTAAATCTCACACTTTTACCATATCTTATTTTTTTGGATTAAATTACTATATCATATTTAATATTATTTTTAGTCTAATTAATTCAGAAAACCAAAACAAAAAAATATAGATCTAATTAATTTGGTATTAGATTCATATTACATGAACTAAAATTGCTATTAACTCTTTATTTTATAGAGAAAAAAAAAACATAATTTATTTTGCTTTAGAAGTCAACACAGAATATTAGAGATGATTTTTTTTGTTAGGTGGTAGTATCATTCTCTCTTTATTTTTCTACTAAGAACTTTTGGCAAGATACTGATCGGAGATCGAAGTGTGGACAAACCGATTATTATTTCTCATTTTCAAACAATAGCACCTACCGTCAAATTAATAGCTATGATTTTTTTTGTTTAATTAAGTTGAGATATGCTAAACGTGGCTTATAATATTGTTTCATAAATTTTTTTCTTCGTTGAACATTTAAACGTTCAACTACTTCTATAAGCTAACCTTTTTCTTTTAAAAAAAGTAGCTAAGCAAATTATTTATTTATTTGTATATATTACAATCTTTGTCTCATGATATAAGTAATACACGAGGTAAGAAAAAAGCGAATGTATGTCTTCTAAATTTTAAACAACATACATCTTATTTATTTAATTAATTTAATTGTTATGTATTGTTTGTGTAATTATCAATGAAGATGACTTTAGAAGTAGTTTTCATAAAAGTCAAATATATTTAATGATCAAACAGTTTTGATTAACTAACAGTATATAAATTAATTCATTTTAGCTTATATTGTGAGACAAGTAAAATAAATTTAAATATGTCTTTGGTCCTTGCAATTATATCTCTATATATATATATTGGTCATATATAGTAACACTAGTAGAAAAATGGCTTTTTAATTCAGCAGATTTAAGTCGTTTACGTGGCACCAGACTTAAAAAATGAGGCGGAAGTATATTTAAGTCGGTTATTCGTATAAACGAGTTAATAAAATGAGGCGGTAGCAATTTTGTAAATATGTGAAACACCGTCAACACGGTTAAATTGTCAACCGACTTAACAAAATGATGCGGTGGCAATTTTGTAAATATTTAAAACTTGTTTAACGCGGTTATATTAATAACCGACTTAAAACATACTACAATAACATAACATACGGTTTGTGTAAGGCATATTTATTGCAACTTTTTAGCTTCCACCTTTGTTAACTATTCTATTATAAATCTTTCGTATTCTCTAACAATATTTTCATCACACTCATCGCCCAACTCAATTTTTATCGTCGTCAATCAGTTTCATCGCCACCTTTTTTCAGCCAAACAGCTTCACGCCACCTTTTTCACAATCGCCAAACAGCTTCATCGCCACCATTTCAGGTATGGTTGTTCAGGTTATTGAATAATAAATTTACATGAGTAATTTTTTACGATTTTCTACTCTTCTATTGTTTAATATAATGAGACGTTAATAAAATGATTAATATATGTGTTCATAATTTCATTTAGATAATATCATATTATTTGAAGGAAAAAAAATATACGTCAAATTCATTTTTTTTTTCTAACTATTATTTATTTTACGTTACTTATTTTTAACAAATGATTATGGATCCTAGTTGGATGAATACTAATTATTTGAGTAAATGTATAGGTGTGAATAAATTTTTACAATTTACTTAAAGAAAATTTTATTTGTTGTTAATTTTTAAATAGAACCCGGTTACATTTTGAAAAATATAAGAAATCATTATGGAATTTGTCATAGTAATAAAAACGGATATGGTATGATGATTTGTTAAACATGACAAATTTATGAGTGTGACTACTATGTCATGTTACATATGTTGAACATCTTAACATAGTTGTTTCATGGATGCAAATATATAATTTTTTATACGTTGTTATTGATTGTATTTTTTTATATTTGTATGATAAAAAATTATAAGTTGTTATTAATTGTATTTTTTAATGTTCATATGATAAAAAATTAAGATTCAACCGATATTGATTATGTGTTTCTTTTTTTCCAGATTTTTGATGACTCGAGATCAATTCACCCGGATCAAAGTAAAGAAGTTCGAAAATGTTGTGTGAATTTTATTTTGAAATTAATTTAAGAAAATAATGATACTAATATATGTCTATTGAATAATGCTATATTGTGATTTTGTAATTTTGTTAATGGATATCTAATTTTTTTTTTTCCGTGTTGTCAATATTAGTCGGAAATGAGATACATGTACTCTTATATTCTTTTGTATAAATATCAGATATTTTGATTATTAGATGGTTATATAAAATTGTGATTGTTAGTACAAAATTCTTATTTGAAATTTAATACGAAAAATTGTATGGATTAGGAACATGAACACAAAATGAGAAATTTATAAATAAAAAAAAAAATTATTATTTTAACTATATATCTATTAAGTCGGTTGATCAAAATATCCAACTTAAAAAGATGGTGTTATATTGAATTTATGATGTTTAAGTCGGTTAATCTGAATCGACTTAATATGATGACGCTCTGTTAAGTCGGTTCATGAAACGAGTTAAAAAACAACATGTTTTTTAAGTCGTTTGCTGTTAACTCGGGCACGGAACCGACTTAAAATGTACATTTTAACCGACTTAAAAAGACAAAATTCTACTAGTGTAAACTTTTTTTTTTTGTTAGCATCCCTTCAAATATAGTTTCATTTAAAAAAAATCATTTTATTTAATTTTTGTTATAAAAATTATAACACCATTAAAACATAACTATTTAAAAAAAACAAAAATCCAAATATAATTAAATTATAACCTATATATGGAAAAGTTCAAAAGTGAAAGTAGAATTTGGTTGTAGAGGGATGGGGGACAAAGAAGAAATTCAAGTTTTAGTTATAGACCTAATAATGGTAAGGGGTGATGAAAGAATTCGCCTCGATGACATGATTAAACCTTTAATTAAATTCATTATATTTTCTATATTTATTTTATTTTATGAATTTCGAGACAACATGATGAATTTTACAATGGAAACATAAGCAATGAAGAAAATAGTGCAATTTAGGTTTATTTTATTAAATAAAATAGTAATCAACTATTAATTATAAATTTAAATTGATCAAAAAAATGTAATTGCTCTCATCACCATAGAATTTTCCTTTATTATAACGTGTATATTAAAAAAAAATGGTGGGGCACATGTGATGATGTCATAGAGCTAGAGTCTCGTGTGTATAGAGAGATAAAAACCTTCTAATAAACGTACGTGGCATGTATTCTTCAACTAACGTAACTGTCGACAGTTGGCACGATGACGTCACACAATGTGACATCTCATCACAAATCACGTGATCTTATCGTCTTCAACCATACCTCATTGCCACGTGTCTTTCTCTCATTTGCCTCTTGTTGTTTTACCCACTTGTGCAAGTGCGTGCAAAAAGGTCTACGTGGCTTTTATGGTGCTTAAGTAAACGATGTGTAGCTAGTGTCATTTGGTGTTAGCCACACAGTCAATCTTATCGTATTGGATGCTTTGAAATAAAAAATAATAAAATTAATTTTCATATATTTAATAAAATAAAAATTAATTATTGAGTTGAGATTATTATATTAAATAATGAGTTAATAAGTGGGTAAAACAAATGAGATTATTATGTTGAGATTATTGAATTGATTATTATATTAATTATTATAATAAAATAAAAATTAATAATAAAATTAATTTTAAATTGGAGGTAGAATTTATAAATATGATTTTTATTTTAAAATTAATTGTTCAAGTTTTTTATTATGTGAATGTATTTAAATATAAATTATTTTTAATTAAAACTAATTTTATTTTTAATTTATGTAAGACATTATTTTAATTTTAGATTATTTTTTACTATCCAATAGACTAATATTTTAGACTAATAATTTTAAATTTTATATTTATTACAATTTTAGAGGTGTGAAAGTGATTCAAGAGTTGAGTCGGTATCAAGCATAAAAAGAAGACGGAAGGAGGCAATACAATTGACCATTCTCCAACAATAAATTGAAGATTCTTAATCAAAATCGCATTTGTTCCAACCCACAATTCATTACGAGAGGATGAATATAGGTGTCCCAAAATATTATTTTTTGTTGTTGAAAGTCCTATATCTCTAGATGAATCCATTGTTATTGATTTTGTTTACTCTTTGACTTAATCAATTTCAAGTGACTATATTTATTTTTAGGTTTTGATTAACATCCAAGTTAACTTATTGAAATCTCTTTACGACTGAATTAAATGTAATACTGGTGATACTTCTAGAGGTAATCCTAAACTTTCTGCAATTGGTGTTATTTTTAGAGATTCTAGTTGTGTTATTGTTGGTTGTTTCTTTGACTATTTGAGTATTGCTACTTGGTTTCATAATAAATTTGATGTTGTTGCTATTGAGATTACACACTCTAAAAGTTGATTTTGTCTTTGGATGAAATGTTTCTCTAATTATAATCTCGTGCCTTGCAATTCTCTCTCTCTCTCTCTCTCTCTCTCTCTCTCTTGCTAATGTTGATTTTTACACTCATTGTTTTACTTGGTGAGATATGACAACTCGTTCTATTTGAAATGATTTTGACCATCAATATGATTTTCTCTTTTTCTATTTTAATTCACGTATCTTTTCGATTTGTTCTTGTTCATCATGATGCTTTGTTACACTACACTAATTTTTTCTCTATTTTTTTTTATCTATTTGGATTTTACAAATAAAATTTTTAATAAGACAATATTCATAATTATTTTCTAGGATTTTGACTAAATCTCCTATTTTTATTTTTTATTTAATATATTTATTAGAATGTGCGATACCTCTACACTCTATTTTTGGCTTAAAAAAATGGATTTTGATCATCTTTTTCTTTTAATTATTTTTCCTCTCATATTTGGAGAGAGATAGACACAATAATAACTTTAATGAATAATGTACAAAAATAAAAATAAACAAAAAATAAATTGAGTGTCTAACTTCTCTAATAACAAAAAAAGAAAAAAAAGTAATGAGATGATCCAAAATTTAAAAAAAAAAAAAAAACAAACTTAATGTGTCAATGTTTGACGTGACCGTAAATTGATATATACACTTGAATAGAAATGTGAGGGAGAGATGCAAAATAATTGAATGACAAATCCAAAGGAAGGCATATAACGTCGAAACAAAGCTTTTCAATGATTCTTTGTTATATAATTGATGGGTGGGTGACATATTATTGAATTGTGGACAAAGTGGAGTAATCATTCAATTATTACACACCACTGTTGAATTGAAACAAAAGTGATAATAATTAAAGTTAGCAACCTCTTACGTACTTATCCACTACCATCTACTTCTTGTGTGCATGCAACTCAATGAACAATCATTTTATTTCATTTTTTTAAAACAAAGGAAAATACAAAAAGAAAAACTTAAAACTACCCTCAAATCCCCATTGAGGACATGTTTCTATTGCGGAGGAATATATTTAAATTCCAAACATTTAAAATTATTTAATTTAATTGTAGTTTTACTCTCCTATTTTAATTGAATTACGAAAATAGTTCATCATTTTATTTATCTTTGATTTTAGTCCTTAAACAAAATCTTAGTCCAATACTTGATGATGTGTCATTTTTTTAATGACGTGTCTAAAAAAAGATGACATGAAATATTTCATATGAATTAATAATATTTTATTATTATTATTTCTAATTTATAAAACATATTTTCTACTTTTAAAAATACATTTCTTATTTTATTACATCATTTAATTACAAAAATGTTAAAAAAACAAAACACATGTTCCTATTTTAATCCCTAATCGATAATTCCATTCAACTCATCCTCCTAATCCCTAATTCCATTTTATTCTATTCCAGTCCACTTTTCATCATTCTCCTCCTTCTTAGAACCACAAATCACATAATTTATTATCTAATAGCAGTAATTATGAAATACCTTTTGATATAGATATTGATTTCAGCAGTAAGTGTAGAACACATCATAGTAAAAACATTTTTTGAAATACCTTTGATGAATCTGTACAGCTTGTGATTGCAGCAATCCAACACTGTGATGTTTAAATTGCATATTGATTCTGGTTTAAATTGTATATTGAAGAACAAGAAGGAGGAGGAGGAGGGGGGGCGAAGATGGAGATGAAATTAGGAATTAGTAGAATAGGAATGTGTTTTTTATTTATTTATTTAAATGTTTTTATAATTAAATGATATAATAAAATAGGAAATATGTTTTTAAAAATAGAAATGTGTCTTATCAATTAAGAATAATAGTAAAATATAATTAATCTACATGGAATATTCCACATTATCTTTTTTTTGACACATCATTACAAAATGTCACTTCATCGAGTTTTAGACTAAAATTCTGTATAGATATCAAAATTGGATACAAATAAAATGAGAGAACTATTTTCATAATTCAGCTAAAATAAAAAGACTAAAATTATAATTAAACTTTATTATTATCATGGATTATGTTCGCAAACATTGATATAACATTTTTGAAGTTGAAAGGGACCTTGAAGGTCCTTTCAAATTTTTCTAGTTCTTTATTATTGTTATAATTTATTACTAATGAAAATGTTCACAAATGTTAAAAACAAAAGTGGTTTTTATTAATTTTGGAAAACAAACATCATATTGATAGAAACAATACTCAATTTATCTATTTTTAATTGGAGTATGTAGTCTACAATTATCGGATAGAAATATTCACTTACATTTTATATGCCTATTAAATAATTTTTAAAATAACATTTCAAGAAGAACCAAAGAGTAAAATTTACAATTATATATAATTTTAAACTTTGAGTAAAAAAATATTTGAACCTCCACCACTATTCACTATTCACAAAATAACAAACGCTACAATTTGCTTCTATGTAGATATGATGGATTGAATAACTCTAATCAAGAGACGAAAACACAAATCATAAAATTAATTTTCAAATATGTGTAATATAGGTACTCAAAATGCCTTTTGTAGTGTAAGAATGCAGTTGCACCCAGTAAATAATGATTAAAAAAAATAATTTATCATAGAGATGAATGGGGGAAAGAGACATGTGTAATAATTGGAGAGACATAACCGGCAAGTTATGCAAAGTGTGTATTTTCATGTGCATCATATATAAGAAAATGTTGCTTTCACTCATGTCGTTCTGGTGATACATGCTTGCAAGGATAAATTATCTATTATGTGGTGCATGTATCATTTTATCCTAGCAACGAAAATCTAATATTTATTCGTGTGGTTGTTCATATTTATAGTTTTATTAGTTGACTAATTAATAAGCTATTGATTCATTGAATATTGGATTAAAATTCATCATCTTAATATATGATTTTTTATTATATCCGCCTTAATTTTAATTCAAGACTGAAATTTCATAATTAATAAATTATAAATAATTTAATTGTAATTTTTTAATAATATTGATAATTTTCACCAACTTTTACCATTCTTCATATTTTGGATGACCTGTACGAATTATTAAAATTGGTTTTCTATTTTTTCTAATAAGTTATATATATTATCAAATACAATCAACCTTCAACATAAATATGTGTAAAAAAAATTAATTATTAACTATTTTAATGCACTCTTATGTGAAATAAAAAATTATAAAAAAAATTAAAGATTACATAAGCATTAATTGAAAAGTTCGAATAAACCCAAAACCACAACATTTGTAAAAACAAATTCAAAAACACAATAAAACTATAGGAATATTAATCATTCATATGTATATATCAATCTGAACATATATATAAGACAGTAAGATCAAATACTGATAAAAATATGTATCAACCTATTAATCCGTAAATAATGATGAGTTAATATATTTTTACTTTTTTTAATGATTTTTTTAGAATATTTAAAATTTAGGTTAAAACTTTATAATAAAAAAAAAAACTAAAAAACCAATTTAAGTTATAACACGAGAAAAATTTGTAAAACAATAAAATAAATAATTTTTTATTTAAAATTATTTTAGTAAGACTATTAATTATCTATTTGATACTTGAACTGAAAAAATAAGTACGTTAAGTATATAATTTTTTTAGTGCCATGTACTGTTGCTTCTTCCACACACCCTCATAGCCTTGATCCCTCCTCATAATCTAAATTTTAATTTATAAAAGAAATACTCATGTGAATATGTTATTGTTCCTTCTAGAATGTAGTTATGGCAAATGGGTGGATAAGTGGATTTTTTTGGGTTCACTTTCGTTTTTCTATTGGAGTTGAAATTTGAATCCAACCATACACACATATAAAATAATAAATTTAAACATTATACTTATTATAAAAGATTAAGACAATCAATTACAACTTTCAACGTATCAAACAATTCCATAACTTCTATTTTCAAATTTTTATTTGATGAGTTCTCAAGTGGTTATTGGTTAATATAAAGAATTATTAATGTCAAATTTAAATTTAAATGGTAGTGGGAATTATTTTAAAACTGATACTTATTTTTAAGTACTGAGTTTAATTCCTTCAAAAGATAAACAAGCCGATAACGGGTAAGTTTTACAGTAATATTATACTTTATTTAATATCTTATTATAATTAATATAATTAAATAATAATAAAAACAATACTAAAATTATATTTTCATAGGTGATTAAAATTTTAAAATATAAACAATCAAATACAATAATTAAGTACATGTACATAATTTTTTAATATATTAATAACTTTACTAATAGGAATAGTTCGAAGACAGGTGTTGACGGGGTTTAAACACTCCAAATTTTATCAATAAATTTGTTTAGATATTATATAAATTGTTTATGATGTAATGTCTTTTTAAATATAAAATAATTTGTTTATTTTTGTTTATATTTTATTCTAAACAAAATATGTAATTTAAAAATTCTATAGGATTAATTTGTGAATTTTCTTTCTCAATAACTAAGAGTTTGTTTATTTTAGATTTTACAAAAAGTATTTTGACTTTATATTTTTAAAAAAATGTTTTTTTTTCTGAAAACTTATTTAAAAATAAGATAAATTAGTTTGAATTAATTTGTTATCAATTTAAAAGAGTCATTTTGACATTCAATAATTTAGATATTAATTATTAGAGATTTTTAGATCATATAATTAATTTTTTTTTTAAAAAAAGATATGATCTAAAAAATTATTTTTATGAATAGCTCCTTAAAATAGATTTTTATTTTAATAATATTTGAAAATATCATTATCCAAAAAAAAAAAAAATCACAAACAAATGAAACACTTAAAATGATATTTTAAGATAACTATTCAAATCAATTTTTTAAAACTTTATTTTTTTTTAAAGTAATTTTTTTACAAAATTTATAACAAAAATCAATAATACTTTAAAAAGGTTTAAATATGCAATTAGTCACTACAAAACACAAAAAAGATGATTTTAATTCGTGTAAAATAAAATTTTTAGTTTACATTCCTGCAAAATACAACTATTTTTTATTTTAGTCCATAAAACTTAATATCGTTAGTTTATTAATGGTTGAGTAGTTAATAATTTTAAATATTATCCTGCAAAATCCAATAAATTTGAGACCCCGCAAAATAATTTTTTTAATTTTAATTCCAGCGAAATGCAAGAAATTTAATTTTAATCACTGCATAATAAAAACAATAGTCCTCTGTACGATTTTTATAATAACTTATAATTATTTTTATTTAGAAGATAATAAGTGTGGATTTTTTATTATAAAAATAATATACGAGATAAATATTTGTCACGAAAGAATTGTTTAAAATTAATATTTTATTAATATCATCAATATAAAACTGAGATAAATTATAATACAACAATTATAATATTTTTACACTTCAATTTTTTCACGTGTTTTCTTCTTTTTGAAAATGAATCGCAAAAGAAGCTATTGGAACATACAATACATACATGAAACAAATGTTTGTGTCTTATCAATTAGTTAAATTTTATATTTTTCTATATCTTCTAAATAAAAATGAGAATAATTATAATATGATCAATTATAAAAACCATACACGGACAAATATTTGTCAATAAATTATTAGTTAAAATTAATGTTTTTTTTTATTATTGTCAACATAAAAATTAGAAGAATTATAATACACTAACTATAATTTTTTTACGTTGTTTGTTTAGAAATTAGTCGTTAAAGAAGCTGGTGGAACATATAATCATATATGTAATAAATGTTTGTCTTTAATAATCAAAATTAATATTTTTAATCTTTTAAATAAAAATTATAATAAATATAATATACTAATAATAATTTATTATAAAAACCTTACATGAGAGTAAAACAATTTTTTTAGGGTTGATTTAATATTTGGGTCTTCACCTTATTTATTTATAACATTTTGATTATTTACATTTTTTTATCTTTTCAAATAGGTCTTATATGTCTTAAAAAGCTGACAACTTAATTCTTATGTTATTCTATGTTACGAAATTGATTATGTGTCAAAAAAATGTCTACTTTGGCACCAAAAAAATGTTTTACAATGTAGAATTGATTATGCACCTAGACTTCATCATCTTCCCCTCCTTAAAACTTTGTTTTTAGTTTCCCCCAAATCATAAATCCTAGAAACCAAAAATCAAACAAATTTCTGTTGCAATCTCTTCAATCCGAACAAGTTGTTCAAAATGAAGAAGCCATAGTAAGTCCATGTTCATTTCGAGTGGGATGGTTGAAGAATTCACACGAAATTGTTATTGTACAATAAAGATGTTGGAAATAGAGTTGTTAGATATAAGCTTTAGGGGTTATGTGCATTTATGGGTTTAAGCATTTCTATTTATGAGTTTATGTGCATATGTGGGTTTTGAGTGTTTTTTGTGTTGGTGTTGAATTGAATGACCAAACTATTACAATGTATTTTGTATGAGTGATCAAACTATTGTAGTATATTCTTTTTAAGAGATCAAATTGTTACACATTCAAACTATTGTAATATATTATTTTTAAGAGACCAAATTGAAACAAAAATTGCAAAAAAAGTAAGCTTTTCAAGACATAAATGAAAACGAATATATCCCTTTTTACCAATATATCTCTTTTTTCAAAATTTTGAACCAAAATACCCTCTTTTTTAATTTATATATCAAAATGTCCTACTTTTTGGGGCTACTTGGAGGTCGTGGCCTGGGGATGCGACCAGCTAAAAGAACATTTTTTTCTCTCCTAGTAGGAGGTCGCTGGTTGGGGAACCGACCTCCCAAAGGGTTTTAAAAAAAAAAATTAATTCGTTTTCAGTTTTATGTAATTGTTAATATTTTAATAAATAATAAAATTAATAAATAATAAAATTAATAAATAATTATATTAAATAATATATTAATAAATAATAATAATAATATATTAATAAATAATAATAACAATAATAATTATTATTAATTATTATTATTGTTATTATTATTATTATTATTATTAAAAACTGTTATAAATAAAAATAATTAAAATTAAAATAGTAAATTAATATTATTATTAATAAAAAATACATTAATAACATGAAATAAAATACATTAAATTAACGGAAAAAAAATACATCTTATTGATGCCCACCTAAATGACCTCCAATTTCATATATAGGATTTCGTCGAACTCGTCTAGCCCTCTGAATGAGTTGAGGTTCTTCCGGTTATATAAATTTACCATTTTAAAAAATCCGTAATTGGTTGGGCAATTTATGATTAATCAATTTGTTAAAATTAATTTGATATTTACCACATTTGCTACTTACCAAATTGGACAATTTAAAATCAAATCAAATAAATTTGCTACAGTAACATAAAATCAAATCAAATCAAATTAAATAAAATAACATAAAACAAAATACAATAAACTTACAAATGCTTTAATATATTGGATTTCAGCTCTATGATTCGTTGATAGTTCCATGATAAAAATAAATTTTGGTTTGATTTTATTTTATTTTATTATATTGTATTTGATTTGATTTGATTTTATGTTATTGTATTTTATTTGATTAATCGCAAATTGTCCAATTTGGTAACAAATTGATTAATCACAAATTGTCCAATTTGGTAACAAATTGATTAATCACAAATTGTCCAATTTGGTAACAAATTGATTAATCACAAATTGTCCAATTTGGTAACAAATTGATTAATCACAAATTGTCCAATTTGGTAACAAATTGATTAATCACAAATTGTCCAATTTGGTAACAAATTGATTAATCGCAAATTGTCCAATTTAATAAGTAGCAAATATGGTAAGTATCAAATTAATTTTAACAAATTGATTAATCATAAATTGCCCAACCAATTACGGATTTTTTAAAATGGTAAATTTATATAACCGGAAGAACCTCAACTCATTCAGAGGGCTAGACGAGTTCGACGAAATCCTATATATGAAATTGGAGGTCATTTAAGTGGACATCAATAAGATGTATTTTTTTCCGTTAATTTAATGTATTTTATTTCATGTTATTAATGTATTTTCTTTTAAATTTATAATATAATTTACTGTTTTTAATTTTAATTATTTTTATTTATAACAGTTTTTAATAATAATAACAATAATAATAATTAATAATTATTATTATTATTTTTATTATTATTAATTAATA
>NC_021166.2:56418018-56422902 GCF_000331145.2 Cicer arietinum | reverse complement strand
GAGTTGAGGTTCTTCCGGTTATATAAATTTACCATTTTAAAAAATCCGTAATTGGTTGGGCAATTTATGATTAATCAATTTGTTAAAATTAATTTGATATTTACCACATTTGCTACTTACCAAATTGGACAATTTAAAATCAAATCAAATAAATTTGCTACAGTAACATAAAATCAAATCAAATCAAATTAAATAAAATAACATAAAACAAAATACAATAAACTTACAAATGCTTTAATATATTGGATTTCAGCTCTATGATTCGTTGATAGTTCCATGATAAAAATAAATTTTGGTTTGATTTTATTTTATTTTATTATATTGTATTTGATTTGATTTGATTTTATGTTATTGTATTTTATTTGATTAATCGCAAATTGTCCAATTTGGTAACAAATTGATTAATCACAAATTGTCCAATTTGGTAACAAATTGATTAATCGCAAATTGTCCAATTTAATAAGTAGCAAATATGGTAAGTATCAAATTAATTTTAACAAATTGATTAATCATAAATTGCCCAACCAATTACGGATTTTTTAAAATGGTAAATTTATATAACCGGAAGAACCTCAACTCATTCAGAGGGCTAGACGAGTTCGACGAAATCCTATATATGAAATTGGAGGTCATTTAAGTGGACATCAATAAGATGTATTTTTTTCCGTTAATTTAATGTATTTTATTTCATGTTATTAATGTATTTTCTTTTAAATTTATAATATAATTTACTGTTTTTAATTTTAATTATTTTTATTTATAACAGTTTTTAATAATAATAACAATAATAATAATTAATATATTATTATTATTATTATTGTTATTATTATATTATTATTATTATTTATTAATGTATTATTATTATTTATTAATATATTATTTAATATAATTATTTATTAATTTTATTATTTATTAAAATATTAACAATTACATAAAACTGAAAACGAATTAAAATTATTTTTCTAAAACCTTTTGGGAGGTCGCATCCCCAGCCAGCGACCTCCTACAAGGAGAAAAAAAATGTTCTTTTAGCTGGTCGCATCCCCAGGCCACGACCTCCAAGTAGCCCTAAAAAGTAGGACATTTTAGTATATAAATTATAAAAGAGGGTATTTTGGTTCAAAATTTTGAAAAAAGGGATATATTGGTAAAAAATCCACACAAAAATGTAAATGACAAAACTGTTATAAATAAATAAGAAAGATAAATGACCAAATATGTAATTTGATATATATATTTTTATTGTGTAGGGACTAAAATCAAATTAATTGCATTTTTCTAAGACTAAATTTTTTTTATTTATTTATTTTGCAAGTACCAAAATCAAATTTCTTGGATTTTACAGGAACTAAGTTTAAAGTTGCGAATTACTCAACCATTAAACAACTAACGGTGTTAAGGATTATAAACTAAAATAAAAATGTTTACAATTTACATAGACTTAAAGTAAAAGCTTATATATTCAGTTTGCCCTTGTAAGATTATGTCTTTCTCATTTTTGTCCCTGTAATTTTTATTTAATAAATTGATTAAAAAAGAATTGAAAAAATAAATGAACATGTTATGTTTAGTCCCTCTATTCAATGTAAAAATAAGTTTGAGGATTGTGGTTCTCTCCTCATTTCTCTATCATCGAATCACCATTATCAGGTCACTAATATCACATCACCACTTGTACCTAACCCTAATTTTCAAGATCAAACCTTCTTGCAACCTTAAACAACATGAACAATAAAACATGTATCTAATCCCCACAACCCTCACACACATCAAATAAATAAATTCATCCCCAAAAGAAAAAAAGACAACAAAATGGAATAATACATCACACACAAACATAAACAACAAATAAATAAAACTTGAAAGAAGAAACATATATACCACCCTTCTCCACAAACAAAATCAGAAAAAAAAGGGACAAAAATTATTGAAATCATACCTTCAACCTCTTATTTGCAACCTGATTTCCTTCGGTCGTGTTTCAAATATGATAATGCAATGATGGTGATTCGAAGATGGTGATTCAATGTTGGCGATATGGTGATGCGATGATAGAAAAATAAGGAGATAACCCTATTCCCTAAGCTTATTTTTTATTTTGGATGTAGGACTAAAATATAACAACTTCAATTTTCCTTCATTTCATTTCTCCATTTATTTTTAATCAATTTAATTACTTAATTTCATTTTTTAATTATTTAATTTATTCTTTTGCCATGCAAACTATTACGTAACTCCTCCATTTGCCACATAAATATTCTGTAAATAACAACTAACGACATATATAATTTTAAAACTAAATTGAACTTATATGATTTAAATTGAAAAAAAAAATATTTACAGGAAAAAAAATACTTGAAGTAGAAATGTCGATTTACAAGGAATGAGAGTTTGAATTGTAAATACTTCTACTTAAAATTTTTTGTAAAAATTTAAGATTTTAACTCAAGATTGATCTTGATAGAAAGCAGAAAACGAAGAACGTTATTGTTTTTAACCAGAAAACGGAGAACGTTCTTGATTAATTAAAATCAACAATCCAGTTTATGTATTTAACTTGATAATCAATCAGACTTAATTTAAATAGAGATAAATGAAGAAATACCACACAATAATATATTCTGGTTCATCCAACTCGGGCTACATCCAGTCCCCACAATTGTGAGATTTTCACTAACTATTCAAAATGGAGAACAATCTTGGTTTACACCACCAACTTAGATCAATCGTGATCTATTACACAACCAATAATTTCTACCAAGAAAGGTTTTCAAACAATCACCTATCAATCTTTATATAGGAATTTAAACTTTACCTTTTAACCATAAAAAATTTTTTTACAAACTACTCAAACTATACTTAACCCTTATAGTCTTGAGTTTTATAAAATAATGATAAGAGTGTTTAGAATCTGAGTGATCTCAACTTGTGTTTGAGATTATATTCTTTACAAGAGATTCAATATAATTAAAAAGAAGATTTAAGATCAGAATTGACTCTTCTTGAGAATGAGAGAATTTCAAGTATGTTAATGTGAATAGTTGCTTCCATTATTTAGCACTTGAATTTTTTATTTTTCCCTGAGCTTTGACCTTCCTTTTACAAGCTTTATGATGTTTAATGACAATCAAAAGGAGCCGTTGGAAGTGCTCTGTTAGTCTTGACCAAAGATCATATTTTATGATTAAAAAATGTCAAAGTCTTTGAACACTTTTGAGTTTTGTTTGACTAGTCTAGAATTCTTTGTTCTTGGATAACTATGATATTGTTTAATGATCATTTAATCTTTAGATATATGATCGATGAGATAAGTTCAATACAATGTTTTGATTCGCACAAAACATACTGGAAAATGATGCTAATATTTTGGAGAATGATTGTTGAATATTCTGGAGATTAATGATCATTTTGGAGATTGATGATCAATCAGGAGATTTAGTCTTGATCATTTTGGACCATTGCCTTATCATTCTTGAAGTTGATATGATGTGTACATATTCTTGGTAGTCAAGTTTGAGAAAAATTGGTCTTGCCTTAACTTGCTTGATCCATGACATTTTTCCTTTGTATTTTGGATTGTTTCTTTGGTTGAAATAAATCCTTTTTGTTCCTTAGAAATACCGATAACACGAGTGTTAAAGCCAAAAGAAATATCTTCTTTTAATCCGTGAAGATTAATTGATTTTAAAGTTGACTTGATCATTTTTAAAACTAGAAAACATTCTCCGTTTTTTTAGAATTTGTCAAGAACGTTATCCGTTGTTGTTTGTTTAGATTTTTACTTTTCATGCTGATTTATTATTTGCTTTGCTTGAATTCTATCTTTAATTAATACACTAAAAAATGCATGTTAAATTAACACAACATTTAAAATCATAATTAATGTTCTTAATTAATTTTTATTTATTTTTATCAAAATTTAAGTGATAATTTGTCTTAACAAAACTTATGTAGGCGGAATCAAATATTTAAGTCTAAATTAAAAATCTTATGTTACATAGATTTATGTACTAAAATCAATTTATTTTATTTATTTTATTTTTTTTTATTTTTTTTTAATTTTGAATGGAGTGATGAGTATTTAAGCCATATAAAAATAGCTTAAAAAAAAGTTAACAGCCCTAAAGTATAACTTGCCACGTTATTTTTTTTCCGAAAGAAATTGGGGAAAAATATAAAAATTGACGGAGTATTTCCATCTGACTGAAAATTCCGCAAAATAAAAACACCGCCGCACAACTCACAGACCCTCCGTCTCTGAACACCGCCGCTCCTGATGGCTTTGCGAGGAGTTTGGCAACTTCAGAAGCTCATTGTTAGCTACAGCGATTGGGGTGGAAGTAGCAGAGGTATAAGGTATAATTACTACTATCTCCTCACACGCTTCGATTTTCCATTTCATCAATTTTTTCTTTCGGTTTCGGCATTTGGATTTGTGGAATTATCGACAAGACAAATTTTCTTGCTTAATTCCTAACCTAAAATCACGATCATATAAACATGTACTTGATGATTCAATCATCGTGCTTTTTGGAATAGATTTTGTTTGAACTTGAATTTCAGGTTCTGCATTTGGTGTCATGTAACATCATTGGTGCTGCTTTTTTCGACAAAAAAAAGAAGAATTAATTAAGTTTTGAGGCGCCAATATTTGTTTTTTCTTGTTTGGTTTCATGCGATGACAATTGACAAGGAGGATTGTGAGCTTTTAGGATGGTGGCGGAGCTTGGTAGGGACAGGGGGTGGCCGCGGCCACCCAAAAAGAAAACAAAATTATAGGTTCAGTCTCTCTTCCTCTCTTTCAGATTCAGATTCGGTCTCTCTTCCTCTCTTCCAGATCCAGTCTTCATCTATCTCTTTACCTCTTGCTTTCTGAACGCAATT
>NC_021166.2:56416769-56417487 GCF_000331145.2 Cicer arietinum | reverse complement strand
TCACGATTCCACCCTCTTGCCATCTTGTGCTGTTGATGCCTTGCCTCGCTTCAGCTCGTCTTGGCCTCGTCCCGCCTTGCCTCTGACTCGTCTCGCCTTGCCTCTGACTCGTCTCGCATCAGCTTGCCTCGCCTCACCTCGGACTTTGTTGATTTGTTGATTTGCTGATTTTCCTGATTTGCTTAACAAGGTGTTTGAACAATGTTTGTTCTGATTTGCTGATTTTTGTTGCATACAAGGTGTTTGTGCTTTTGCTAAATTGCTAAAGTGTTGTTGCATACAAGGTGTTTGCTGATTTGCTAAAGTGTTAATTAACTAAAGTGTTGGTTGTCTCTTTAGAATGATTGCTAAATTGTTGGATGCCTGTTTAGAATGATGGCTAAATTGTTTAACTGTTAAGTTGCTGATTTTAGAATGATTTGTTAAATTGTTGGCTGCCTTAGAATGATGGCTAGATTGTTAAATTGTTAAATTGTTGATTTTAGAATAATTTGTTAAATTGTTGGCTGCTCGATTAGAATGATGACTAAATGGTTGTTGCTAAATTGGTTAATTTAAATTGTTGTTGCTATGTTTATTGAACAAGATATTTGACATATTTAGAATGATGGTTGCCTGTTTGCTGATTTTGTTTCCTAAATTTATTTTCTAAATTGCTAATGTTGCTGATTTAGAATAAAGAAACATAAATAATGGATGCATGTTTTAGAATTCAACT
>NC_021166.2:56397584-56416129 GCF_000331145.2 Cicer arietinum | reverse complement strand
GCTGATTTTGTTACCTAAATTTGTTTTCTAAATTGCTAATTTTGCTGATTTAGAATAAAGAAACATAAATAATGGATGCATGTTTTAGAATTCAACTCTTTAAATTTAGCTGCAAGTATCAGTTCTCAGTCTATTATTGATGATTTCAAGTTAATTATGCTTTTTATAACTTAATTTTTTGCTATATAATATTATTTGCTTTATACATATTGTAATTTTATGTCGGCCACCCCAGACTATTTAGTCAAGCTCCGCCGAGTTTCACAAGATTTTCAAAACATGTCACGGTGGACCGCCTATCTAATTGGTCTTAGTGTAGTCGATGGCAGATGTCCAAAAATCCGCTATTGTGGCCTATTGCGCCGCTATGATGGACATTCCTTCGCAAATGGCTTATGGCGGATTTCAAAATATCTGCCACGCCATAGTGGAAAGATGGCGCCATGACCGCCGATTAACAACACTAATTGGTCTATTGTAGAATTTGCCTAGCTTAATAATGAACTTCAATCTATTTTCTACTGACTAATAAATTTTATGAATTACAAAATTAGTGCTTTTTTTTTGTTGCTTTTACTGATATCTTATTATTTTTCCTTTTGCTTGATTGGCTGCGACTTCAGGTCACATCAAATCACAATCTTTTAGCAATCAAGTTTGAGACAAGGTTTAAATTTTCTCTAAGTTTTGATAACCACAGTGTTCCTTCTGCTCGCCTTTGCATTGTACCTAGAACCAAAAGCTTTGCTATAAATAATCTTTTACAGATTCTCTCCTGCTTTGGACAGGGGATTCTTACTGTAGTTTTAAATATTTGACAGGGCATTTATGGAGTCGCATTTGCCAGCGTTTAAGGAGTCGAATCCTCAGTTAGAAGTGGTTACTGAAATGATTCGTGGTCAACATCCACATCTAAAGGCTTTTTACAGTAAGATTCTTGAGCTCACTTGTAACTTTGTCTCTATGAGTTTTTTCGTAATTGTAATTTATGTCTCTCGTTGAAAACAGAGAATCATAACGAGCGAGTTGTATGTGTGAGGAATATGGATGCGGAAGAGGTACTTCTGCATGCAACCAGGCTAAGGAATGCACTTGGAAGGAAAGTAATTAAACTGAGGACAAGACATGTAACCAAACATCCTAGTGTGCAAGGTACATGGACAACTGCTTTGAAATATTAGGATGAGAAAAACCAGTTGTATGAGAAAGTTGCCTTTCTCTGGTCACTTAATCAAATGTTTATGAACTGGTGAGCATAAGTTCTCATATTGTCTGGTCCGATTGCCAGGATTTCAATAGTTCAGATGCCTTTTTCTTTATTGATTCCGTTAGTTAAACTTCACAAATTAGCCTGTTAAGTCCCTATTTGATTAACTATAATCTGATTTTGGCTAAGAAACTGAGTTTGGTTTACATCGTTATGTATTGTTAGTTGATAATAATATGTATCAGATTCATCAGAGATCTGAAATTCTTTTGCCTTTGTACTTCGTTATCTCTTGAGTTGAGTTAATCATGTTATACTTTGTTCGCCAAAGAAAATTGTATATAGTTACTAAATAATGGATGGAATCTGCATTAATCAACAAAAAGGTAGAAACTCTAATTAATCATAACAACACTGAAAACATTGTTGCAGTACTTAATCATCACAACAAATATTGTAAAACATTATTAAACTATTTTTGTATATCCAAATAGCTGCTTCACAGTATAAGGTCCCTGTAATCGATCGTGGCTCATTCCACATTAGCTGCTAATTGGCGATTTACTCAGTTGTATTAGCTCCATCAAACCACACATATTCAACAGTGTTATTGCTTGCCTCAAATTTATCTTCAAGTGAATCTTCCTCCACACCCATAAGCTGTCTTTCCTTCCTTTAATTCTATACAATATATAGACAATAATATCTGAACCAACACAATAAACAAAGTATTAAAAATTAAATGTAAAAATATATTAAAGGCTTGTTGATTTTGTCTAAAAGTGCACTGTAGTAATCGAATATTGAATACTTGAATCCTAATTCCTAGTAATGTGCTTTCTAACTTCTTAAGTGCTACATATAGAGCCTTGTACTGTTCTCTTGCCATTGTCGATACTACTTTGTCGCAGCTACCACCCATTTTAGTAGTCATTCTAGCTTTTGGGACACAACCCAAAGGTTTTGCATTTTTAAATGCAATTTTTTTTGCCTCCTAGAATGTAAACTTCCTGCAATCAAATTGTAAAGAAAGAATTAAATGGAAGTGAGAAAAAGAGAAACATGATTGGAGGGGAGCAAACACAGATTCGAGTATTTTTAGTTTGAATATTAAAATACTAACCTTTGGTGTATTGGTCCAAATTGGTGACCATCTTGACAAATTGGGTTTGGTATGACTAAGTGACATTGGGTTTTTGGTTGTGAAAGCCAAAGTAATCGTTGCTTCCAGTGCTAATAAACAAGTATACACCATTGTTCAAAACCCTCTTGGTTTTAGTAACTTCACTACATCCTTGAAGTAGTTTGATTGTGTTAGAAGATTTATCAGAAAAGGGAAAATAATCATCGAGTGCCCAATTTGGGTTACTATGGGTGTGTTACAAGACTTATTTGAGTTTTGCTTATCACATAAGCTCTTCTATAAGTGTTTAGAAGAACTTGTAAAAATAAGTTATGATATATCCACATTGTTTTTAGCTTATTATAAATGTCTTATACAGGACTTATGCAAAGTTTCCTCGATTCTCTTTTATGTATAAAATGCAAATTACATTGGAAATGAAATATACAAGAAACAAATAGGAAGATTTATCTAGTGAAGTGTCACTACTTTTGGAAGCTGATGCGAACTTAGTCTCATTAGTTGATCTTCAAGACAAGGAGGAGTCCAAACTTGTTGCTATGAAGGTAACAAGACAACTGGTGAGTATGCTAAATAGTTTGAAGAGTTGTTGTGGTTTTACCATACATATCGTACAACTACTGATGATCGCTCAAAGTGTGTGAAGTTTAAAAATGGTCTTCGCCTGAATATTAGAATGTGAGTTGCTCCCTTAGAACATGGAAACTTTGAGACTATAGTTTTCAACAGCACACAATATGAAGATGCTTAAAACGAGATAGTTGCTGCCTGCAAGAAGTTTCTCTATCAAAGAGACTTACAAATATTATGTCAATAGATAAATTTAAATAAACTAATTCTATCAAGCTCTTAGTTTATTGCGTTTTGCTATCTTCTTTCGGTTTTCCTTTTCTCATTGTAATAACAAAACAGAGGTTCACTCACTAAGCCCATTAGTTTGGCCCATCCCTAACTTTGTTATTTTTCATATGCATTCACATACATTTCAAAATAGACAAAAGAGAAACAAATGAAAAAGACAAAAACTGAAGTAAATTGAAGAGCAAGTATGTTTCCTACTAAAGTTTACAAATAGTCAAACACATATATTGTGCTTTGTCTTTTTTTTCTCCATTTCCATGCAAACAATAAAGCTGGACATTGATCACTTTCAACCGAAAACATCCGTAGTAGTTTGGCATCCTATGCTTCTCTCCTATACAAATGAAACCACAACTATATAAAGAGGCTCACATACAAAGTGAATGGAGAAGTATAAATGGGAATGATCCTTTGGTGTGTAAATTAAACATGAGAGAGTAAAATGTGTTTTCTCTCCATTCAAAAGGAGAGAAAAATGCATGAAAAAGTGTGATTTGGTGGAGAGTTCCATTTCCAATAAATGAGTTTTGGGACACACCCTTCCATTTTACTTTTACACCACCCTTTCACCTATAGTCATCATCTTGCTCAACCTACCATCAACAATATTTTCATCCCTCAATCTAATATTTTTTTCGAGGATTCTACCCTGCACTCCTAAATGTCACCCCTCCAATCAATGTCAAAATACAATTTTTCCCTTCAATTTTTTTAACTTCTATTTTTTCACTCATTTTTTCAGAATATTCGAAAGTTTTGAAATGACAATTTTCAGAATTTTCAAACAATTCAAAAATTTCGAGACTTTCCATATTTGGAAACTTTTCAAACTTTTGAAACATAATCCTTATTTTGAAAATTTCCAGATTTGAAAACTTTCAAAACTTTTTAAATTAATGTAATCCTTATTTCAAAAATTTGAAACTTTCGAAACTATCAATTTTGAAAACAAAACTCTTCTCTACATTTTGACACACATCTAAAAAAAGCAATTTGACTCATGCGCACCTCATCGATATACACAAATATTAATCCAATTGAATTCTTCCTTTTCATAACTCTTTTTATAACATATACATTTCATTAGTATTATTACTTGTCTTCTTACTTGAAGGAAAAATTAGAGTTATAATTGAAATAAATTGAGAAATTTAACAAATATTTTATGTTATATGATTTAAAATAAATCATGTGTACACGAATACATATGCAAGAATTGTTTGAGTTTTACTGCTCAAACTAAACATACGATGAAAAACTTTTGATAGACCATTATTTATAATGTGTTAAATTTTTAAAGGGTTAAATATGTTTGTAGTCTCTATAAAAATTTAGTCTCTAAAAAAATTATTAGCTTTAATTCTTAATTTTTTTATAGGATTTTTTTAAGGATTAAAAGTATCAAATTTTGACAATTTTTTTATTTAAAATAGAGACTAAATATGATTAAAAAATATTTTTAGGAACTAACCAATTGAAATTTTTTATAATGATTAAAAATAAAATTTAGAAATTTTATAAAGACAATTTCATTTAACCCAATTTTAAATGGTTGATGTATTTATTGTATTATATAAGTATATATGTATGTATTGTATTATTCAATTGAGTTTAATTGTTATGTACTGTCTATCAGTATAAAAAGTTTAAACTGTCAACACATGACTTAAGAGGTTATTATGGTAAAAATCAAATATCTCTAATGACTTAACGATTATAATTGATGGCAATATAAAAATTCTTTATACTAACCGTGCATATAAAATAAATCCTATTATAGTGTTATTTTTTTAATGTGAGACAAACTGGTACAGTCTTTGAGTTAATTTTATATAAACAAAACATGTTTGCTTATACTCTCAATTTTCACAATCTTATTCTCATAACACCATCCAAAGTGTTGAATAAAATATCACAAACATTATTGAGCGTTAGAGTGTATGCTGCAACCAAAATCAATTAGAAACATATGATATGATTCAAATATTTGCCGCAAAGAGTTCCACAACAAATAATTGAAGCTCTAAATTATCATTTATTGGTTTTATTCTTTTAGGGACCACCTAATCATCTATTTATTATCTAAAAAAATCTTAAGCCCTAGTTACATGTTTATAATAGTGATTAAGTTTTTACATTTATTGTTTATGTTGTAAAAAAGAGAGGATAGTAAATCATGAAGCAAATTATCAAAGGGTTTAGAAGAAATCACGAATAGTGTAAGGCCCAATAGTATGAGAGTTTTTGGTATAACTCCACATTCGAGTTGCCAATTGTTTGTAAGCACTTTCTGTAAGATGGTAAGAATCCCAAAACAAATATTGATTGGGTTTGTCACATAATTCAAAGTATTTCTCTCCTCTTTTTCCACCACAGCTATATTTTCCTCTAAATGGTCCACTTCCACAACATGCTGATTTTCCTTTCTTCAATCCTGCATCAAATCAATAACCACATTTTTTATATATAAATTTGCAAAATCACATATTTTAGAAGAAATAGAATCACTAAATTGAATCCTCAAGAGCTTAATAAAATCTTTTTATTTATGCTAATACTAAAGACTTACTCTTTCCATCTCATTTTATTTAATAAAATGTAAAATATTAAATGTTATTAATTTTTAAGATAAAATAGCCTTTTTACAATAATATGTTCATTATTGTAGAAGTTCCAAAGTATACATTTTTTATAATCACTTTAAAAATATAGAATATCGATGTCTATAACTAATATCTACTAGAGAATTAGGTTGACTATTTTTTACAAAAAAGTTTTTATTTTTCAATCAACAAAAAAGTTTTTATTTTTCAATCAACAAAATTCAAACCAAAAACCTCATGTAAACATTGGTTACTCAAGAGTAACATTGAGACAAATAATTAATACTCTTTTCATATTTTTGAGAGAAATAAATATTAAAAACAGGATACTTGAATTGAGACAGAGAAAGTACCATATTTTAGGGGATGGTTGATCATTTGAGTGAGATCAGAGTTGAAATCATAAAGAGAAAAATTAAAGCCCCTTAATTGCTTTTCCAATTGAATGAGAACCTCATAGAGAGCTTGATTATGCAAACTTGCTAGTGATGAAAGATCCTCTAAGCACCTACCTTTCCCTTGTGATTGAATTATTCTGGTTCCTGGAAGACATCCTAAGGGTGGTAAGTTCAAGAATGCAAATTTTCTAGCCCCTCTCTTATGTATTTCCTGCAAATTAAGACCATTATCAATCATAATCATGCATGTTAATTGACCAATATATTAGTAAAAACTTCAATCTTTGTAACATCATAAATTCTACACATTTTACACTATTAATTCAAATAGAATAACTATAAAAATTTATAGAGAAAAAAAATTAAAATTTATATTTGATTCCGTTAATTTTTGTTGCACAAGATATCCTGCAGCTCACAATCAGAGACTAATTATTCAAGATATTAAATTTTCTGTTGAGAGATCAAACACATGACTATATATATTTAAGAGATTTAATTATTTGTCAACTGTGTCATACCAAAATAACTTTTGGGTACTTAATTTAACGATAAAAAAATATTATATGATTTAATATTTTTAGTATCTAAATTTAATCGTTAATTTGAGTTTTTTTAATAGTGTTAGTATCTAAAAATGTAAATAAATGAAAATTTGTACCTTAATAATGGAAGTAAAGTTACCAACAACCATGGCAACATATTGAGAATGAGAATAAGAGTTTAGAACATCAGAATTTGTCAAGAATGGACTAAGATAATCATTAGATCCGATGCTAAACATGTAGACAGCATTTGATAACAATTTTTGTGAATTGGAGCTGCCTAACTTGTGCCTCAACCAAACTGTTACTTTCTTGAAGTTTCTTGCTTGTGTTTTGAAAGGTATTACCTGAAAATTTGACTTGTCAAATCCATCGTTAACATACTTGAAAGCAATTCAATACAAATATTGCTAATTCTAGTTGCCTAGTGCATTTCAAAATACTTCACTTAATTGATAGGGAAAAAGTGCATCATCTTCGCGACGAAATGACTCTTACCACAACAAGTTTTTTTTTTTTTTTTTTTCCATTTAAATTTATAAATTATAAGCTACCTAATGTATCTTTTTAAAGAGAGGCTTAGTCTTAACTTTCATACTTTTTACTTTTTGTCATTGTATATTTAGCATTTCTATTTTGAATTTTCCAAAACGTAAAAGTTAATTATAAATTTACTACACTAGACACTAGTTAAAAGGTGATTGTTCATGATGACTATATAAATCTCATTGTACTCTTAATATAAATAACATTTTCATTATTAATATATATTTTTTATTTAAAATAATTTAAGGTGACATAATAGTGCAACAATCTAAAATAACTAAAATATTTAGATTCTTTGATCACTTATAAATATATATATATATATATATATATATATATTTCTCTAATGATGTGTGAGACTCTCGGAAAACGTGGTATCAAAGCCTTAAACTAGAAGAGGGGGTGCATATGGTATGGATATAATATAGAGAGTGAGTAAGAAAGGAAATCAATCAATTATGGAAACACTAGACCCAACACATCAACTCATTACTCTATCTTCTTCACTATCTCTTCCTACAAATTGTAAAAAGACTGATTCCCACAAAATAGAAAACCTTGTTGAGTATTCTTATGCCCCAAAAGATGCTCAAATAACTGAAACTATACTTCCCTTTTCAAGTCTTTATAATATTTTCAAAAGACAAATATTAATCATCCGATCTATCAGAAACTTAATCTCTACAAATCACCCTCATATGAAAGAATATGTCCAGTCATCTCGACTAGACCATATGTAATATGAGAGCAACAAACCAAGAACAATATGTGGATTTAGAGATTCCTCAAGGTCTCATAAACCACTGGAAATCTGAAGGTTACAAAACTTTACATTTTGGAGATGTCAAGCTAATCATCTCCCTTCACGGACAAAAAAACCAGTCTGTCTTTTGTAAAACAACTCTTTTAGATTCAAGCTACCTTCATTATGAGAATGTTGTAATATGGATTGTTCTAACATCACTCCATGCTGGAAGTGTTGTCCTCACCATCTTCCCAAATTATAAGCACTTTTTCCACAAGGTTGAAAGTCCAAATCCAAATCACTAGATCTGATCAAGTCCAAAAGCTTTGTCTGCAACCATTCATCATCAAATAACCTATTGCCTCCAAAATCACTCCATAGACTTGCCACTCTTTGGATGTTCTTCTGATTCACTGTTGGTCGTTACCAATAGAGAATGAGATATACCCTTCATTGTCCAGATCCCAAAGAGAATCACAAGGGAGAAATTAGCTCAACTAATTCCCCTGGAATGGATATGAAAAATTCCATCATGACAGAAGACCGATACAATCTCAAGAAGCCACTTTCAGGAGATCCATTGATAGGTCATTCAAAACAATTTTCAAAAAACCAGATGAAGGATCAAGTTCAGCTTCTCCTATTTTTCAGACCATGATGATACAACCAATACTCAAAGAAGATTGGTGTCCTATTCATGATGTCACTACTAGAGGAGAACCTATCTATACTAACAAGATAGATGGCCATTTTATTTGGGACGTAGATCCCAGTAAGTGCGACCCAGGATGTGACTGTTGGATGCATGATAATGATATTAAGAGAGATATCATCCTCCCTACAAGCAAAGGGATGCGCATACCATTTCCTCCACCAAGTTAAAAAAACAGATCTTGATAACGGTCCATGGGTAGAAATCCATGATAGAAAGAAACCTTTTCCTATCTACAGAGAAGCACCTAAAATCCTCAAAAAAGAAAAACTCTTGCCACCTAATGACCCTACTCTTGTTACTTGGTCACCTTCAGACTATTGTAAACCTTTAAACCCTCCAAAAAATATCAAAACAATCCCTTGTTTTATATTTTCAGCTTCAATATGACCAACAATTCCCTGCCCTAGAAAGAAAAGTAGACCTAATCACAAATAGATCATCCAAACCTTTCATACAACCCAATGAAGTTCAACCTGATGGAAAAATTAAACCTCTAACCCAAGCAGAGGAAGTTCTAAATTGGCAATCAGAAAACACGATTGCTCAAAATGACACTCTCCAGAATCTAAACAAAAAGGTGAATAAAATTACTAAAAAAATAGACGAAACATAGGCAAATCTCAAAGTTCTGTCTCAAAAGATGCAAAAACACTACAGAACCTTAAAAGCTCAAGTCTCTCAGTTGGATCATGACTTAAGAAGGATGTTAGAAGAAAGAAATTTTAACCAAGATTTTAACCGAAAAGAAAGAGAAATCAGAAAGTTATAAAACCAGGTGAAAAAGATTGATGATTTCTTGAGAGCTTCCAAAGAAGAAAAACCTAAACCTGTTGAAGATCTTTTCTCTAACCCTCATAATTTTCCTAATTATTTCACACGACCAGGAAAGCCATCTCCTATGTACCCTACTTATGCTTCATCACCACCAGATTATGCCAAATACATACCCTCAGCTTATAGACAAAAATATGTCAGAACTATAAAAACCTCAATCTCTAGGTCCAAAGAAAAACCGCTTGCTTAAGTGTATCATCCTCTGACTCCCAAGATGTTCCTGAAACACCTCCTCCAAAATTCCAAATTGAAGAAATTCCCGATAAAAGTTTCCAAGCCATGACAATCACATAAAACCATGAATTCCCACAAGGAAATCATTCTCTTGCACAATTCTCAAGAAAAAAGAGTGAAGATTCCTCTTCCTTTGAGAAAAATGATTCTTCCAAAGATACATCAGCTGATGAAAGATCTGAATGCTTTTCATCAGTATCAGAACAAGAATCATAATCTGAAAGGAATTACATGAACATTTCTAGACTTTTCATGGTGAGTGTAAAAGAGGAAAGATCCATATATGAAGAATCACTTGAAGAAAATCCAGTCTCTGGAAAAACAAAAATGAATAGTGGACCTTGGTTCACGCTTGATGATATACCACCTAATCGCTGGAGAAAGAGACTCCTTGAATTTGGTGTATGGCTTGACACTCAGATGATGAAAACAAGTGCAGACACTTATAAGATAATTGAAGAATTTTGTTGCAGAATGAAAGACAAGTTCAAGGAATGGTACCATAATATTGGTACATTCAAATAAGATGAATTACACAGATTATAAAATACTGCTGTTGTTCTTGGAATTCTTCACAACGAATTCATTGGTGATATGGAGATATTTGATAGAAAAAGCAGACAAGAATTCTTTGAGAGGAGATGTTGTTCTCTTAGAGTCAAAGATCTTGAAAAACATTATCAAAGAATGACCCAAAGATATTACGTCCTCAATGGATTTAATGATCATAGTCTAAAAGATACATATATCTCCTCACTACCCCAAGAACTCCAACCAGAAATCCATAGGATGATAGAAACATCAAATAACATTGGAGGCACTTGAGAAGCTATGTAGATTACACCAACATTTCCCAGAAATTGTAGAACAAAAATCCAAATTCACCAAGGCATGCAAAAAGCCTTACCTGGAAATCAAGTGTAAAGTTAACAAATGCATCTGTTCAACAGGAAAGAAACATCATCGACGAAGATACACTAAACCTTCTAGAAGGAAAGGAAAAGGAAAACTTTGACGTTCTTTAAAAGGAAGCAATTCAGAGGAAAAAAGGAAAATCAAAGATGTTTGGCTTAATTGCAGTTTTGGTCCCTTAGCTGAATCGCGAAAGTAGTCCTCCCATTTTATTTATTTCAAGTTTTGATCCCCAAACAGAACTTTGGTACAAAATTTGATGAAGTGTCATTTTTTAAAGCCGCATTACACCATTTATAACCATACATTTCAGGTACAATTATTGCACCACGAGATCTTAAGGCATGATGTGACTTAAATAAACGCAAAAAATTGAATTTCATCAAGTTTTGGACTAAAATTATGTTTGAGGGACCAAAATTCGGAAGAAATAAAATGGGAAGACTACTTTTGCGATTTAGCTAAAATATGGGGACCAAAACTACAATTAAGCCAAGATGTTTTGTTTATGGAGAAAATGGACATTTTTCTAAAAGATGTCCTAATAAAACCAACAAAGTCGCAGAGTTGATCAACTCTCTTCAACCTCTAGAAGGATATCTAGAATCCTTGTATTATGAACAAAGCTCTACCGGTGAAGAAACAATTTTTGCGCTTCAAAACTCTTCCTCAGATAACTCTTCTTCAGATGAAGCGTCATTTGCTGAATCAGGAGATGATAGTTGTTTTCCTATTTACTCATTCAAGGAAATAAGAAGTACTTTGCCTACTCCTCCTCTCCCTTGTGTTGAAATACATGTCTTCGCCTCAAAGTTTTCTCATCCCAAGAAAGTTATAGCCTATATGGATACTGGTGCCCAAATTACAATGATGAACCCAAACATCCTCCCTATAGAAGCATGAGTGAAACTTGCTGCATACTTTGTAGCAGCAGATGGAAAAACTTTCAGAACATATTTGATGACAAAGGAGAAAATTGGAATCAGATTCTTCCCTGAATGCATAGTTTAAACAAAGGTCACTGGTAGTAGCCTCCTAAATAAAGATATTGTTGTGGGTATGGATATTTATTCAACAACAAATAGGCTTCAAATTCTCCCTACAGGAATCAAATTTAGCCGAGAATTTAAACCTTATTCAGGAATATTAAAGTTGTATTCCCTTTCTGAAGTTACTGCTGAATATGAAGAAATTAAGTCCAAACTGCTCAAACTTTGTGCAGACAGTTATGGAAAATTCTCTCATCTGAAACTTTTATGGACAAACAAAGAATTTTATGTCCAACTTCCTTTCAAGCTCAATGCGGATATCAATCCAACCAAAGCTACTCATCCAGGAATGAGTCCATCAGATTTAGTTTTGTCTCGGGAAGAATGCAACTAGTTACTCAAACAAGGTCTGATAGAACCCACATGATCTGAATTGGTTTGCCAAGCATTTTATGTTGAAAAGAGATCTAAAAAAATAAGAGGGAAAAAGAGGTTAGTAATTGGTTATAAACCTCTTAATCATTTTTTGAAAGATGATAAATTTCCCATTCCGAAAACCTCTTCATTAAACATCTTTCTCAAAGATGCTCAGATCTATTCCAAGTTTGATATGAAGTCGGGATTTTGGCATTTGGGTGTTGATCTTAAGGACCGTTACAAAATTGCGGTCTGCATTCCTAATGCCCAATACCAATGGACAATATTACCATATGGGCTCAAGGTAGCTCCCTCACTATTTCAAAAGGTCATGACTAGAATTTTTGAGCCCATTCTCAATAGTGTCCTCATCTATATCGATGATGTGTTTTTATTTTCAAAAGATGAAAAGACTCATAAACAGTTTTTGGGCCAATTTTCCCAAATAGCCCAAAATCATGGAATGATGCTCTCTGAAAATAAGAGTCAATTAGCCCAAACAGAAATTGAGAAACGTTACCACACCACTTACAAGGAAGCACTTGCAGTCAAATTGGGTATCCAAAAAGTTGATTTCCACCTGAGGGGTTACCAGTTTGAAGTCCAAATGGATATTTCTTCTTTTCCTAGGATCCTCGAGTTTAAAAATAAAATGCCTCCAGATTCCCAAACTCTTAGGCTCAAAGATTGGTTTTAAAGATATGATTTTACTGTAAAACATATCAAAGGAAATCCAAATTTGATTCCTGATTTACTTTCCAGATCTATGAAACCCATCTAGATCATCACTAAAACACACACCTTTTCATTGGTTCTCATGATCAAACTACTACCAGCCCATGCCTCTACACGATCAAGGATTTTCCTCCTGGAATAGATTTGTCTTTCTCACCATCCTGACTCAAATAATATGCCAAAAATAATCTTTTTTATTTTATGGCGAAGATTATAAAAAAGACAAAAAAAGTTTCCAGACCACTCCCATTTTCTTTCAGACACACCCTTCTATTTACCATTTATCATAGACCCAAATTTTAGGTTTATTGAAAATCATTTATGGTATATTTGGTGTGCAACTAGTTTATATGTTATGCCTATCTTTGTCCCAACTGAAACAATGTTCAAACATCTGACAGATCCAAAGAATCACAACTCCTTGATTTGGACAACACTTAGATGGTACTCTCCACTAGAATGGTGGAGAAAACAACTAGAACCACTCTTAGATGAAGTCAAAGGAATAAGATTAACACAAGAAGCTATTAGCAAACTTAAGACAGTTTTCATCCTACACAGGTCATATCAGATAGATTCCAGGACTAAACTCCTCATTTGTGCAAATTATGCTGATCTATGGGAACCGGTTAGTTCACAAGAATTTTGTTGTGTAGGTCATAGAGTTCTTACAAAATCCCAATGGCAGATAGTGAGAGTACAAGAAATTGGAGAAAGCTCTGATCAAACTACTCAACCAGAACAAAACTCTCAAATGAAAATTGAACAACGGTTTGCAACAATGAATATTGAAGAAAATTCAATTGATATTGATACTTCAGAAAATCCTAATGAAGAAACTTTGAGAGAAATGCTTGAAGACATTTGGCATCATGAGTCACATTATTCCCATAGCTACTTTTCAGAAGAATACCTATTTGATCAAAATTTGTCCCCAAGTCACGAGCCTATCTTTAAAGACTAATGAGTCAAAAGTGTCATAAATATGTCTTGTATAATTATTGTATAAATAGTTGTACTTTTGTGTGTTTGTGTAAAAGAATGCTAATAATATGACATAATAGTCAAAGTGTGTCGTGGATATGTCTTCCATAATTGTAAAGCATTCTAATAATGCTTACAATGACATGTTCATGAATAGTTTGTATTTTGTCCTTTTTTGTAACTCCTTGGCTATAAAAGGAGACATATTGTAACATATGAACTCAAAAGCAATTGAAATAAAACCATCAGTGTGCTTAAGTATAAACATATTCTTCTAAATTTTCTCTTCTTTCTGAAAACTCTAATTATTATGTTCATATCATAAATCTCCCATAAGAGATGCAATTACGCTCTACACTCGCCTCATAAATGAAGATCTTGTGTATCAGAAAACATCTGACTATTGATCCATGCTACGGTCCTCTCTATTATGAGATGATAGTTTTAGCTGTTGGTTTGTGCTTGAGACTTTATACCTATGGAAGGTTGTTGTTTGTCTCGCTTGACTGTACAATTAAGATTAATCTCATTATATGTGAGGCTTCCGGCCAGCATGGTATTAGAACCTTAACTAGAAGATAGGGTGTATATGGTATGGATATAATATAGAGAGTGAGTAAGAAAGAAAATCTAAAATAACTAAAATATTTAGATTCTTTGATTACTTTTGATATTATTTTTTATAATTTTTTTATAATGTCTTTAATAATTTTGTCTCATTTCACACACACACACACACACACATATATATATATATATATATATATATATTCTCTATAATAAAAAAAAAATTATTGACTAATTCATAACTATTAACTAATGTTACATTGAATTTTAAAAACAATAATTAAATAATTTTTTTTTATAAATACGATACTTAAAAAGAAACTGAGGATATCCCCCAGAGGACAAGCATTTCGACAAACCTGTGGACATAAAGACAGAAGCATCCAATCTACTAAAGCATTGCTTCCTCAACTAATCTTACAATTAGTGCTTTCTAGAAATTATTGTGGCTAGCTAGTAATGGATAGCCTAAGCTGTCGATATATAAGTGGTTAACTATAATTAATCACTATATATATACTACTCATTTTATTGACGCAAATCTCCAAAAAAATCTATTTGAAAGTGCCATTATGCAAAAGCACTAATTATAATTTGAATGAAATATGGCGATAGATACAGCTGATCTCATGTATGATTTTTTTTTTTAACAGGGGATCACTTTAAAATATACCATGATTCGATCAATATTAATTCAATGAAGTAAAAAAAAAATAATCGTATTTTTTAAATTTTAACTCATTGAACCAGTAAAGACGAGAATGAGTGTTACTTCTAAAAAGTATTATTAATCATCGTTAAATTTTTAAATAAATTTTAAATATTAATCTACAGTGAATCATGTTTCAGACAAAATTTGGCATGAAATATACTTACCGACCCTTGGAAAGTTTCAACAAGTGCACCTGCACCCCCAGAAGCAAAATTAACTCCTTTGTAGTATTGGTTGTAGCCAGGTTGTAGAAATGGTGGTACCAATGGCATATTTGCGTATTCAGCTAGAAAACAACAACAAAAATGACAAGTGACTTGAATAGAGAATCTTATTTTGAAAGTAAATAATTAAATTGGTCCTGATAAAAATATTTAGGATGTACGTATTTGGTTGAATGTGATTGTGATTGAAGAGAAAATACAAAAAGGGTAAACTATTTTAAACTTCAAATGTATGGTTCAAATTTTTGGAGGAAGAAGATTGTTTGATAATATGTACAGAGTTCTTAAAATTATAATTAGTGTGTTATTGCAACTATGTTAAGGGTAGTTTAGTCATTTTAGACTAACATATATATAAATTCTTTGTTCTTTTGTTTTGTTAACCTTTGTTATTGCAACTAATATTGAAACCTTAAGAGAAACAATATTCTTCGCTTTGGTCTTCTTCATCTCTTTATCTTCTTCTATATACACTATTGTTAACAATCAAAGTCTCTTGAGCCAATTTTAGGTCCTTAAAAGTAGAAATTTTGGAGGAGAAAAAGTATTATATAAACTTTGAACTTCAACATTATATCATTTAATACTACTAGTATGTATTTTTTTTAATAAACTTAACGACAAAACTTATATACATAAATTGTGAAGATGTGAAATATCGTGATTACGAATTCATGTTTCAATATATCTTACTGTCTTTGCAGTCTTTTATCATCTGAATTGTCTTTTATTATCTGAGTTCTACTTATGAGACTTATTGAATATACTATTAAGTATTAGAAAGAAAAAAAAAATGATATATTAAATATTTTAAAAGTGAAAAAAATAAAATTTACACATCCTTCTATCAAAATATATCCTCTTCTCTTGTCAACCAAATGTAAGACACATCAAATCAATTTTTCTTCTTCCTTCCCCTTCATTCAATTTCTCCTCTCTTTTCTCTTTGGTAAAACCAAACAGACCATTAGTCCTACCATAATATAAAACGACAACTATTAATTTGATTATAATTTTTTTGAATTGTTGATCAAATTAATTCTTATAGACTAAAATTTTTAAAAATGACTAATTAAACACACATTTGATGATATTCTAAAAAATAAAATAATATTTTTCCCTTGAAAAAAATCTTGGTATTTTTTTGTTAGGAATCGACATACAACTTTGGATATTTACTATCATTTTAATGGAAGAGAGTAAATATTAACATAAGTTATACCAAATTGGATAATAATTAAAAGTATAAAATATGAAAAGTTGCACATCTTACCAATGAAATCAGAAACCAAACGGCCATCAGAGAATCTACCCGTTGGGAACTTGAAGTAGGTTTCACCATAAGGCAAGAAATTTGCTTGGTCAAAGCTTGTAGTGTTTATGTAATTGTTATTGCCAGCATCTAAGAAAGAATCACCAAAAATGAACAAGGAAGTGTAATTGTTGGTTACATAATTTGTATTTCTTCCATTGATTTGATGAGATACTAATAGTGCTATAATAAGGAAAACATGGAAGAAAATACATCCTACAATCAACTTCATCTTCACACAATCAACTTCAATCTCAAATAGGCCATAGTTGACCCATATATATATATATATATATATATATATATATATATATATATATATATATATATATATATAGTATTATATTAGTATAATCGGTGTGTGTTACATGGTCAGAAAATTATAAAAATAAATTTTTTAATTTTTATCTTGTAATTTAAAATTATGAGTTTAAATTTGATCGCGCATTTATCGATGTTTGACTATGTGAATGTACGGATTTTTGTTGAAATTTTCGATCTTATATAAAAATAAAATTTGGTAAAAATAATGGTCCAAATTTTAAATCAAATAGATCAATTTTCATTGATAAATTTTTAATTATATTTTAGAAAAATGAACTAGTTTTTTGTGAATCAGATATTATCTTGCGAATTGAATATCACCATAATAAACAATAAAATATCTCCCAAGAGATTTAGCACCGCTACATTTTTAAAGGTGATTTTGAATTCAGTATCTCTAATTAAGCTGAAAATGATTTTTTTTTCCATCTCATTCAATCAAGTGTACTTGGATATATTTAATTTAAATTCTAAACACGAGGAACACTAAGATATGTTTATTGTATTTGGGTCAACGCGGTTTGATTGGTTGAAATGTTACTTCATTTAATATAATATATTATAATAATTAAGCATGTGTAGTCTAAGTTAAAATTGATTACATATAGTATATGGTTAGAAATAAAATATCTTTAGGATTCCATGATCTGATATTTTGTCTATTAGGGTGGAAAAATTGACATATTAGAGGAATTGCTTTACAATGGCCGACCAAATTGCATTTATTTCCAATTAGCAATTCGCCTAATATTTGGTGAGTGTTTTGCTTTCACATTCATTTACCTACCACTAGCCGTTATATATTGAAACCAAAAAACTCACTACCTTCTATATATCAATTGAAATTGTAATATTTTGTAAGACAGTTCACATTATTTAGTATGGTAAAGGAAAAAAACTCACTACCTTCTATATATCGATTGAAATTGTAATATTTTATAAGACAGTTCACATTATTTAGTATGGTAAAGGAAGAGATGGTCAATACTAATATATATATATATATATATATATATATATATATATATATTGGTTTGTGTTCCTGTTATAAGATTTATCGATTGAAAACACTTTAAGTTTGTATTTGATTTTTTTCTTTTCTTTTATACTCTTGTCTTAGAATGTTGTGAGATGTAGGTAGTTTAAGTATTTGTGTTGAAGAGTGTAGATGTACTATGATCATATGGTGTTTGAGAGAAATTTGTGTGTTGTGAAAATTATTACATAGTGTAATTATGTGATTTTTATAAGGCTTAATCGATTATCGTATTAATGAGTCAATAAACTAATTTAAAAATGATTCCATTTTGATCCAATCATTTTCTAACAATATTCCACAATCTATTCAGTATAATTCATCTTATTTTAGTTGACCTAACCATAACATTGAACTCTAGCCCTAGTTTATATAGTAACCTAGATGTTCACTCTAAATCTAATGGAGATACACCATCGATATTTCAAACAATTCAATAAGTTTTTGAAACTCTAAAACACGAATTAATCTCGTTTGGAATCAATATTTTCTCTCTTTCCC
>NC_021166.2:56385395-56397562 GCF_000331145.2 Cicer arietinum | reverse complement strand
TGATCCCATGTGATCATATTCCTTGTAGCTTCCAAATCAAATAGAAATATTAGATCCCTAATACTGTTTTTCTTGCTATGTGCTGGATAAAAAATGATGTGTTCAAAATATGCCTCTCACAATATATGAGTCTTCACATTTATACTCCATGAGACGTATTTCTCATCTTCTATTAACTTCATTAGCTATTAAATATCGGTTCTAGGACCACTCAAACCAAATTGATACGTATTTTGTTGCTTATAAATTTAGGTGACAAATGATAGGTTCTCCTTATTTCGATCTTTCATTGCACTCAATATGTGTCTCGGAACAATGTTAAACTATGTCATGTCATGAACAAAGTTTGACCTATCTTCAATTAAATGCCCTAGAAATAAATAACCTTGTAAAGTATCAACCACTACATCATTGTGAAATTCACAGCAAACACTAACTAACAATCTCTTACCATTGGTTTTGCTATTTGTTTAAATGAGCATTTATGCATTTTAAAATTGGTTATAGTTGAACTCAAATATTTCATATATTTTTCACCTTTTCACAACCCTAATATATTTTTCTCGTCTTTGTATTTGATTTTATAACAACTACAATAATTCCAATTTATTTTCCAAGATATCTTGCTTATAACACTACATCTTCAAATATAGGAAATATATGCAAAAATGTACATTATTTTGGTATCAACTATATCTATTTGTGATTCAATTTAACAAAATTAATATAAAAAACAAATATGTTAAACATTAAAAAGAAAAATATTGTGATTCATTTTATCTAAATATTTTATATTTGAAAGATTTTGGATACCTTAATTTCAATCTTTCGAAATATATTCATTGTTTCAATTTTTTTAAAAACCCCGGTATTCTGACTTTTCAAATACCTTGTCAAAAAGAAAAAATAAACTATCATGTTCAGTTTTAATATGTTCCGAATTTTTTTAAAATTAAAAATGTGGAACATGTTTTGTGTTCCAAAAGTTTACCGTACTCACATATGTCCTAGATTTTTCAAAATTTCAAAAATAAAAATCTATAAAACTTCAATAATTTTTTTAATTGAAGAACACAAAAGTGGAATTTAATTTTTTTGCAAAGATGTCCTAAATTTCTTCCAGTTATTGTGTCAAATTTACATCAGCCCAAACTTAAGTGCCTTATGTTGGTAATAACATCAAAAAAATTCTTTTTTTATTAGTCTTTTTAAAAAGTCTTTGAATTTTGTCCGAAGTCTTTTCAGAAATCTGTAAATTTTATCTGATTTGATTAATTTACACATATAAATTAACTAATCCGATATATTTTTGTGTATTTTGAAAATATTAGAGTGAGAAAAGACAAATTCATAACAATTATACTGGTCCAATAAAAAGGCCCAACTTAGGCGATAGCCCAATAAATAATGGCTAATTTGATTTCACCATTGGGCTATGCACCGATTTTACTTTTCCCCTTTTGTTATAGAATCTTTATTTTACCTTTTTCAATGACATTGTTGGGAATGCTTACACGGTTGGACTTGGTCATATATTGAAAATAGGAGGAGCCAAGTAGGACTTTGCTTTTCCATTTAAGAAAAAAAAAACTTTGCTTTATTAAATTTATATTAAGGGGTGCTTTAAATACATCATCATTCAACATATGTCTCCCCTTTGTAAAAGAAAAACATATGTCTCCCCTAATAAAGAAATGTCTTCAAACTTGAGCATAAATGCAAAAAGTGAAGATCAAATTTCCAACTTTGCCTAGAAACGTGATGTCATTGGACATGTATAAGATTTTGATCAAAAGAGAAATAAATTATAAAGCGTGTATCACATTAAGTTGATGGTATTGGGAATGATGTTTTCGTCTCATAAAAATTATAAATAAAAGCTTCGAAAACTATCCACAGTGATGTTCAAAGATACAACTATATACCTTCTATGTATAAACACTACCACCAAGATAATTAATAAGTTATACTAATCTAACCTTGTTAATTATATTTAACCGGTCAATCCTTTTAAATTTGTATTTTGGAAATTCCTCGCTTAAGATAAAATGTGACTTCAAAAATATGACTTGAATTTAAAACATGGATCTTTTAAAATAATTAAAAGACATTAAAACCAATATATTTTTTGTTGGATTAGTTTAGCTTGTATTTTAGAGAAAATCAAACTAAATCAATCTGTTTTATAAAACCCAAATAATAATAGAAAAGACATGTTCCTAGGCACATTCTCGAACTCTATAATTTTTGGCTGTCGCAAGAGTTTGGACCTTTGTGCATAAAATAAATTCTTGACTTTCTTTTTGACAAAAATTTATAGACTTGACCTAAAAGAAAAATTAATTAATGGACATTGAATATTGTTCTCTTCTTAACTAAACACATTAAAGAAGCATGAAAGTATATTTCCAAAACACCATAAATTTGAAACTTTAAATTTCTTTTAATTTTGACTTAAATGAATGAACCAACTCAAAATTAAACAAGACTAACAAGTTTAAATAAAAATTGATTTCAACCAATTTTTATTAAATAGAGCGTAGATATTAATTAAACTGACCTAATTATTTCGAGTTTAAACTCAGAGCTTTGCAGTTATGTGATCTAATTATGTCAGTATATATCATCTCTTCTAAAATAAAATAAAAAAGAATTCAAATGATACATTTGCATCCTTATATGACTTGAGTAGTTCAAATTAAGAGTTTGTTTATTATAAATAAAAATAAAAGTGATTTTGATATAAATAATTTAGAGATATTTCTATCTGAAATTATTATAAAAAAAAACTATAAATTATTTTATGTTTATTTAAAATTATAAAAAAATTGATTATTTTTTTCTTTATAAAGAATAATTTTTTTAAAGCTAGTCAAAATAGCTTTCCGTTTTTAGAATAAAATAATTTCTTATATAAAATGATTTAAAAAAAAATCTTAAACAAAACCTAACTAAAACAAAAATATTGTTTAGTTAAAAAAGTGATTTTCTCCATAAATAATCTAAAACAATCACACTCTGGATTTACTCTCTACTCATAAAAAAGAGAGGAGCTATGCCCAACCAAAAGCTGGAGAACAATCATCAAGATGGTAAAAATACATTGGCAATAAACACAACATTCGAAACCATGTGCTAATTAATGAATCTATGAAATCATGAATTCATGCTCACATCTCTCGCTTATATTTTACTTACAAACCAATAAATAGAAATCTATTAAGTATTAATTTTTTTACCACATTTCCAAAAAAGGTTATTTTGTTTCGTGTACATAAAGTAAACGACAAAAGCCTTCACTCATGTTTGATTTAGCAGTGGGAGAATCATTTTCGTGTCCCAATAAATATATTGCTTGATTTCTAAGAAGTTGAGAATTGTAGCTTCAGGTAAACGTGTGATTTCACCGGAAAAACAAACATAACCATTCTCACTCCGTATTAAATAAATAAAAAATAATGTCTATAAAATTTTATAAAAGAAATAATCATATCGAATATATATATAATATTAAGAAATATAATAAATAAGAGAATTTTAACTATGAAATTATATAATGAATGGTTAAGATTTTAAAAAAAAATCATATTACTTTTTAAAATATTCATATAATATTACCAATCATAGTTATTCATATATAATTATATAATAAAATTTAATAATTTCCATCTTTTATTTTAAAACTCTTCTCATATTCAAAGTATCTACAAACAAATACTAGTTTGGAAATAAAAAACTATTTCCCATTATTTGAATGAAAGTTCAAAGTATCTACACACAAATAATAGTTTGGAATTATAAAAACAATTGCCCATTATTTGAATGAAAGTTGAACTTCACCGGAGAAGCCAAATCGTCGGTGTGAATATAAAATAAATTAACATTACATTTTGGTGTATTGAAGTTAAAAAGTTAAAATTTATCTTAGAGTCAATTAATTTTACACGGTAATGATTTTATTTGTTTAAGATTTTTTTTAAGATAATTATCATAATATTTTAATTTTGTTATATAAATATTTTAAAAATCAAACTTCAAATAAAAAATTAATTTAAATAATTTAACTTTAAAATATGATTTAAAATATTTTATCAATTTTCTACAATTTTTATAAATTATAAAATTTCAAAAAATAATTAAAATAAAACTATTTTAAAATCACGTTATAAAAAAAAATTGATTTTTTTTTTAAAAATATACTTTAATATTTATTTAATAAGAAATATCTAAATTATAAAATATTAAAATAACTCTTTTAATTAATAACAAATGAATCTAAACTTCCATAAAAATAATTTTTAAAAATAAAAAGTCAAATTCAATTTTTTGAAATTTAAAACAAAAGGATCTAATACCCAAACATCTCCTCCAAAAGTGAAAGCAATCATACTAAGGATAAAACAACAACACCAAAAAGCAAAATCATTCATGTTACATATAAAATGATCCCAGCAAACAAAGGGAGAAAAAAATTATGAGTCATGATAAAATTGCCACAAAGAAAACCAAGAAAGTTTACAATTAAATCATCCATAACATAATCCTTATGAACATCAAACTTAAAATCCTCAAAAGGGTTTTTGATAAGACAAAGGATACCTAAAAAAAACCTATATAATTTATTTTGCCACAAGAGAATAAACTCCATGCTTTACTTAAAGCTGGTAACTTGTTCCTGTCCTCATTCCATCAACAATAATAAAAAAAAACCAACAATCCTGAAAACAATTCATAAAGAAAGAAAATTAACAATAATTACCTACCTTCAAAGAAACAAAATTAACGAAACCGAATGCAAAATGAAAGTTACTAACTTGTAGCTTTATTTACATAATCGGTGACGCGAAGGCTGTTCAGAAAACACCGCCGGAAATGGAAGGCAAGTCATCAAAACTCCAAAGGTTCATCGGGTTTCCACCGTCTTGAGTTGCATCTCCACCGAGGAAAGATGCCAATGATGCGTCACCCCAGTTGTCATCATAAGGGGTTTCGAAGAACTTCAGCTGGGATTCGATATCTGCAAGCTCCTCAGAGAGTGTCTTTGCAGAATTATCTTGCACAGGTAGCATATTCTGATTGTTGTTAGACTGCATATTGTTCTGCACATACTGAGATTCGCTTTCGAGAGGAGCAGCAGCAGAAAGCATGGATGAAATCTCGGGAGTTTTCGGGCCTTGTTCGCCCCAACCAAGATCAGAATAATCAAACGAATTGCTCGAATGTTCTGAACTGAAGTAAGCGGTAACATCAGCAGATGGAGAAATCTGTGAGTGCTGAACACCGTTTCCCGAGAACGGTCCCATGTTGGCATACTGGTTGTTATTGTTCACCAGTGGTTTCTGTTCCACCTGATCCATAGGAGAATAGTAGTTCTCCACATTTTCGCCGAAGTTGAACATTCTGTTCCCATTAGGCTTGAAAGAGTTCAGATTTTTATTCACCAGCTTATTCTCGACATTTGGCTTGAATCGTTTTGAGGAAGTAACTGGAGCTTCCTCGGGAAAATTCACCTTGGCTTTCTTGCCACGGATTCTTCTAGCTTCAGCATCGTAAGCTCTTGCAGCTTCTTCAGCAGTGTTGAAAGTTCCAAGCCAGACACGAACTCCCTTCCTTGGGTCGCGGATCTCAGCTGCCCATTTTCCCCATGGACGTTGGCGGATACCCCTATATTGATTCTTCCTCTTTCTCTTACATTCCTTTTCAGCTTGCTCATTTGATTTCGGTGACACGGATTTTGCAGCAGTTGATCCTACAACACAATTCAAAACAAGTATAAAAAGCGTGTGGTTCGAACAATTGACATGGAGTATCATTAAAAAAACATAATACCACATACAAAAAAATATCAATATGATCATATCTTAAGGAAAATCGGTATATCACAAGTAAAAGAACTAATATAATCATATCTTAACAGAAGTCATGTCTAATTTCCTTTAGTTCATAAAAAGGGACGGCTGCTGTCAATTTGCGCAACTAGATTCGATAGAGATGTTGTAGTTGCATCCAATGAAGAAACACACCGTGATTGTAATAATAATAATAACAACAATATAACATGATGAAATTGCATCAACCATTTCAATTTTATGGAGTATTAATCAATGAGCAATCTAAAGCAAGCAACATTATTTATTCCATCATACATCGAATTAATAACCAAAACAGTAGCAAAGGCGCTAACAAAATTCGATGTAACAAAAACCAAATCAGGACGGACTTATGAATAGTTAATGAAATTGATGATAAAAGTGATATTATGATCCTCAAATTTTTACAGGTTCAGATCAATTGAACACAGACTAGCTTCCATTAATTCAGATCTATCACTTAGGACAGTTCAATACATTAATCAAACACAATTTTTCACCAAATCATGCAAATTTATAACGCCACTAGTTAAAGCTCATTTTTTAAATAACACGACATTAATCCGAAAATCACGTGCAAATGAATTACTGTACACATGTGGTGAATGATTATGAACTATTGAGTAACACACCCAGGCAAAGCTAGGTGAACAAAAAAATTCCCTAATTTTTTTTTTTCAACAAGTAAAAAGAGGCCAAAATGATAAACAACTATACACAAAGTAAAACCCCTTCATTCTTATTAAGTGGAAGAAAATTCAACTTCAAAGAACTTAACAAAATTGACAGCAGGAACCCTAAACAAATTTAAGGTCCAAATTTTGTTAAAGAATAATTTAACAATTAACGAACAACTTAAACCAACCCCAATAGGATCTATAAAATCATTCCAATAATTACAACCACTCTAAACTATATCATAAAACATTGGATCTCCAAATTAATTTCAATAATTACAACTACTGTGGTATGATTTTCTGCAGTAAAAAAGGTTGATAATAATTAACTATACAAAATTAAATACCTCAAGAGATTACCAAGATCTAAAGATCCATAAATAAAACTTCATGTAGAAACACCAAAAAAATTAATCACATAAATAAAAATAACAACACAGAAATTCATACATCATACAAAAATATCTCACAACCACAAAAAAAAAGTTCCTTATTATTATTTTTTTAAATTAATTAAAAAAACAAAATCATCAAAAAGGCATAATTTTTCCATCAACTAAAACCCAATAAAATGTGGGGAAATCAAACTAACAAATGCATGAAAAAATCAAAATATAAATGTACACAAAAAAAAAAATCAAAAAAATAATAATCAGAAACAGTTACCACGAGAGAAAGTTTTGAAAGACTTGGTGTTGTTTGAAGAAAAGGTAAATCCTTTACCACCGACCAACAAGCCTTCATCATCATCATCATCTTCCTCGTCTTCATCGAAATCAGAATCATCCTTAAACTCTCTAAAACCAGCCTCGAAATCATCGTCCAACAAAAACGGTTTCCTCGAACCTTGTTTCCTCAAATTCGGCCACAAGATATCAGCAGTAACACGCCGGGAGCCTCCCACCGCCGCAGCAGCCGGAATGAAATCGGAGATAATAGCACCACCACACATCTTTCTCTAATTTTCAACTACTCGTCAGATCTTTGTCTTTTCGTTCAAGAAAAAAAAGTTGAGACTTTCTTCTACCCAATTGAAAGTTTTTTCAAGATGAATGGTTAGATTTTAATGGGTGTATGATTTTTTTTACAGGGTTTTTGTTTTGTGAGTGATTTTTGTGTGTTTGGTGTGAGGTGAGACTTGTGTCTTATATATGAATCATTTTTTTTTACTTTTTGTTTTGGGTTTGGTGAAATGAAAATGGTGATGAGTGGTTTTACTATTTTACCCTTAGAAAAAGGTAAATGGTGAAAGTCTTGTATGGTCATAACAATTTTATGACATACAATATATTTACTGCTATTGCCATGGTCAGCATGGAGCACACGTGCCCCACAACTTCTGTTTAGTCTACCACAATTTTTTTTTTGACTTGTAGTAAGAAGGAAAGAATAGGAGATTAAAAGTGATTTCAAAATTTTGAATTTATATATTTAGTTAAATTAGTTTTATCTTTAGGATTGATTATAATTTTAAATTAATGTTTGTAGCTTTTGACTTTAAAAAGTTTTTATTCATATTTATTGTTGAAATTAATTTTAGGTGAATGCATCTTAAGATATATTATTTTCTATTCAATTTTGTTATGGTTGAAATTAATTTTTGTTGTTAAAAAGTTTTAAATACACATTAAGTTAACATTCATTAAATGTAGTAATTGTTTAAATAATAAAATGTGATTGAGGTTATTTAAACATTATTTAAAATTTTAATGATGTTAAACATGAAATTACTATTTTTGAGTAGTGGTTTAGGATCCTTAATATTTTTCATAATTGAATGAATGATATAATTGATGTTGGATTGGATAAAAACAAGAGAAAGTAAACATAAGTTAAATTTTGATGTACTAATATAATTTTTTTCTTCTTAAACAGTTAATAGTGATTGAAACATTTTCTCAATCAAGAGGCCACTATGAGTTTATATTAGTCCACCATTGACCATATGAAAATACTTTCCACCTTAAATGTTGCCTTTATATGAATGACATTTTATATGCACATGTAAATCATATTTTGATATATATCACTTTATTTAAAAGATGCATGTATTTAAATTATATTTTGATATATATCATTTTATTTAAAAGTGACCAAAAGTTATTTGATAGTGTTTTAATAAGAATATAAAATGACACAAGTCTCTTACATTATAATCACAAGTTCGTATTTTGAGAATTTGAATTAAAATTTTTGAGATAGAGTTTTGTCATTTATATTGTCATGTTTTAATGAAAAACCAAAGTTATATAGTTAGCTAATCTTTTTTATCTTGACATTGCGCTTCTCAAGAGAAATATGTTTTCATAATTTAAATTTAATTGAGAGATAAGTAGACTCTAATAAATAATTATTTCACTTAAAAATTGAACTTAAATTCTTCTAAATAATTTATCAAAATTTTATTTATCATTTGAGTTTTCTTTGTAGCTTGTGAATGAGAAAATTTTATGCCCAGCCGTCATGTCATATTGCAATGATTAAACACGTAATGACAAAATGACCTAATAAAAAAATCATTAACAATTTTATTAACTTCATTATTCATCATTGAAGAAAACATCTGTTTGTGCATTCATGCTTCTTAATTTACTATTTACTTTATAATAATTATACAGAAAACGTTAAATATTAAGTAGATCATTTGATTTCATTCAAATTAGTTAGAATTTAAAATTATCTTAGCCATTAAAAGTTTTAACCTAGTGATGAACAATAAAATATAAAAATTATTATATCTTTGATTCAAAAAATTATGTATCTTAGTGATGATTTTTTTTGGGTCAAGTGATTAAGAGAAAACATGGATGATTTAGTTTTTATTATATTTATTACAATAACATTAAGTTGAGATGTTTTTTACAGTAAAAAAGAAAATAAATCATCAATACCATAAAAAATTGGAGATCGTTAGATAAAGATATATATATATATATAACAATTAGGATCCAAATCTCATTCAAATTTATACAGTCTCATAACAAAGAAGACACAATATATTGACATATTCTAATAATCTTAGACAAGGCACATCATTCCTAGAAGAGGCAGTTCTTTGTCCTAACCAATAATTATTACTCCAAAGAAATGTCAATTTTTCTATGATATAAGACTTGAATTTTTTCAATATTAATTTTATAAATAAACCAAAATTAAAACAAGATCATGTAATTAACCATCTAAAAATCATACTAGATCGCGAAAGGAAAATCACATCTAATTAATAATCCAAAAAATATATTCTCATAAATTAGGTCATTATTTCATGAAGTAAAAAATTAATATATATATATATATATATATATATATATATATATATATATCTATTGACTGGATCGTTAATTAGTAACTCACACATAAATCTACTTTTGAAATTCTAGAATTCTAAAATAGATTGCTAACATGTTTATTGGGCACCTCGTTAAATATCAATGTTTTTCATTCAATCTATGATCAAGACTTTCACAAGAAGAGATCTAGGATTATAGTTCATGCTACTTTTAGCAATTAAAACTATTACACAATGTCTTTAACAATCATTGCTGAAATTAGTAACGATGCTTACATTTTTTAGGTATTTTCAAACAATTGTTATTTGACCAAATTTTAAAAGGACATCATGATTATATAAACCATATATATATCACTAATTCAATCGTCAAATAAAAATAATTATTAAATAGATTAATTTTATAAATTTTTATAAAATTTTAAAAATATTTAATACTTCGTTAAATAATTTTAAATTAACGTATATTGGTTTATTGAGTAAAATAATTTACCACATATTTATTCTTTTATTATTATTATTATTTAGAAAGATAAATATTTGTAGTGATATATATTATGAGTGGAGATAAAAATGATTAATTATGAAATAATAATTACAAAATTAAACTATATATATTATATATATATAAATAATATTTTTTTCCGTTTTTTGTAGCATATATATTTAAAAAAATGCATGCTGTGTTCAAATGTGTGTGAGTTTTAAATGATATTTTTTTTTACTCAATGCATGTATGTTCTTTTGTTTTGTTTTATGAATCAATGCATGCATATTCAGAAACCTTTTTTGACATAGTATATTAAAATACCTAAATAGTCGTAAAAAAAGTATCATACCATATTAAGAGAAAATATTTTTTGACTGAATTAAAAGGAAAATTTGGTGATTTTTTATATATTCCTTTTCTTTTGTTTTAAAAAATACCTAAAAAAACAAAGTGGTCGTAAGAAGGTGACCTACCATGAAAGTAGGTTTACTCATATGGATTATTACCACCACATGGATTAAAACAAGCAAATTGATGTATGGGCAATTCTGTAATCTTATCTGCACCATAGAGATTCTAGTATTGATATATGAAGTTATGATTAAATAAAAATTAATTCATTACAAAATTAAAAATAAAAGAAAATCTCTCCCAGCAACTCAAGCGCGAAAAATATTTAACACTCTTTATATATTAAAATATTCCTTCTACTTTGAAATAAGTATCGCTCAAAATTATTGTATATATTTTGAGAAATAAAATAAATAAATAAATACATAAAATTATTTTTATTATTTTTATGTTTTTCATACCATAAATTTAAAGTAAAATTAATTTCTTTATAAGTCGTATACATAATATTAATTGAATAGTTTAATAAAAAAGAAATAAAGTAACACTTATTATAAAACACAAAAAGTACATATTACATGTACTTTTTATGCTTAACTGCAGTTTAGTCTCTCTATTTTAGTTGAATCATGAAAGTAGTTCTCTCATTTTATTTCTACTCAGTTTTGATATCCAAATAGAATTTTTTGTCTAAAACTTGACGAATTGTCATTTTTTTAAGCCACGCCACACCATTTATGATAATAGATTTCAATTCCAATTGTTGCACCGCAAGATCTTGAAACATGTTGTGACTTAAATAAACGCAAAAAATTAAAAATTCATCAAGTTGTGGACCAAAACTCTGTTTGGGGGACTAAAATTGGGTAAAAATAAAATGAGAGGATTACTTTCGCAATTCAACTAAAACAGGGGGACCAAACTGCAATTAAGCCTAATATGAAAATATTAATGAGTATCTTTTATTTCCTAAAAAAAAAAAAATTAATGAGAATCTTTTATATAATTATTGTAAGAAGAAATCTTCTATATATATTATTAATTCATGAAATAAAATTTAAGAAAAAATATTCATAAAATAAAATATATTGATTTCCTTTTTGATAATAATATAATTTTCCTTAACCATTATCTTTTTGGGGTTTAAGCCCTCAATTGCTTAAGTTATACTTAAAGTTTATAGTAACTCTTCAATGGAGTTGATAACTATTCTATTAGTTTTTTAATCTATCTTTTTATTTGTCACTGTTGTAGGAGTTTTTTTTTTCTTCTTATTTACTTGTCATTTTTAAAATTTAAGTTAATATTAATTATTATTCTATCAGTAATACTCTTAATTGTTTATTGTAGAACAAATAATAGAACAAGATAATAATTAGTTAGGAATTTTATAAGTAAAACACATATAATTTCATTAAAAATAACAAATTTACTGGTTTAATTGATATATATAAATAAAGATAAAATGATAACTAAAAAGATAAGAAAGA
>NC_021166.2:56358576-56385385 GCF_000331145.2 Cicer arietinum | reverse complement strand
GTTTTGTACAAGCAAATCTCTCCTAATCTATATTTTATATATATATATAAAAAAAAAGATAAATTATATACATTATTCTCCCAAATAAGCATTAGGATGAATTACATTAATTTCTCTCTCTCTCTCTCTTATATTAAAATATATGTTCCTTTCTTCGTTCAATATATCCTCCTTTTTGTAAATTATATTTCAACTTTTACATACATTTAATCTCTTTCTCACATATTAAAATATATGTTCCTTTCTTCATTCAATATATCTTTCTGTTTTTTGATAAAAAAAAATATATTTAGTAAATTACATTTCAACTTTTAAGATATATTTAATGAACTACATTAATTTATTTCCCTCTTATATTAAAATATATGTTTCTTTCTTCATTCAATATATCCCCCTTTTTTTTGTAAATTATATTTCAACTTTTAATATATACTTAATCTCCGTCACATATTAAAATATATATTCCTTTTTTTATTCAATATATCTTTCTCTTTTTAGACAAAAAAAAATATATTTAGTAAATTATATTTCAACTTTTAAGATATATTTAATGAACTACATTAATTTCTCTCTGTCTTATATTAAAATATATGTTCCTTTTTTCATTCAATATATTATACTTTTTGTAAATTATATTTCAACTTTTAAGATATATTTGATCTCTCTCACATATTAAAATATATATTTTCCTTTTTTCATTCAATATATCTTTCTCTTTTTTGACAAAAATATATATTTAGTAAATTATATTTCAACTTTTAAGATATATTTGATCTCTCTCACATATTAAAATATATATTTTCCTTTTTTCATTCAATATATCTTTCTCTTTTTTGACAAAAATATATATTTAGTAAATTATATTTCAACTTTTAAGATATGTTTACTCTCTCTCTAACCAATATAAACATAAAACACAGCTTTAATGGTAGAAGATAACTTTAAATCTTTCAACAACAAAAAAACATTAAATCACCATTTTATGAAATTGTTTACATTTGATTATAATTTTCAATTCAATACAAAAATGTAACTAATGAAATTTTTATTATTAATTGTGATTTTCGAAGCTGAAATTAAGTTTGAAATTTTTTATGACCTTGTCCAATTTTTATTTTATAGTTTCACAGTAGTGGTTGATATTAGAGTTTAAAACTATAACAATATGAATTAAAAGTAGAGAAAAAAAATGTGTATAAGAAGTTAGATTAAATTAAAAGAGATTACTTTTAATATACGGTAATTATAAAACATTTTATATTCTCTCAATTACTTATAAATTATCAATTTTTTTTAACTTTAAAGAAAAATACAATTAAAATTAATTTTTTTAGTAATTCAAAGATATATATAATTGATTAAAAATGTTTTTTTTTTTAAAGTACATTGTTATTGTATAATCAACACTACGCGAAAAAACATATTTTACAACGCTTTTTTTAAGCCATTTACAACGTTTTTTTTTAAAAAATAAGCGTCGTAGCATCCAGCGATGTAAAAAGATACAACAGCGTTTTTTAAAATAAAAAAGTGCTATAAAATAGTTAGATATATTGCGCGCTTGTTATACTCGTTTTTACAGCGCTTTTTGGAAAAGGCGCTGTAAAAGGTGCATTCAATAGATGCATTATTATGAACATATTACAACGCTTTTTTGAAAAAACGCTGTAAAAGGTGCATTCAATAGATGCATTATTATGCACCTATTACAGCGCTATCTTTTAATTTTTTTTTCCAAAATCATTTTCATCCAAAATCAGTTCACAATCAGTTCATACAATTAGTACACAACAACATAACTATATAACTTTATAATTTAACTTTATAACTTTATATATTTACACAATCATTTCACAACATATTCATATACATATTCACATATTGACAACAACACATAACTATATACATATTCATATAACTACATATTCACAACTTTTCAAATGTGTCCTATTCATATACATATAACTATCAGAACTACACAGAACAAAACTACCATATATTCATATAACTATCCCTTGCAGCATGCCATTTCCTAGCAAATCAAATAATTTTCATTTCAATCACATACTGACACCAGTCTTCCTTTATTTCAATTAGATCTCTTTCAGAGTATGTTAGACTGGAATTGACAAATTACTGTGCAATATAAAAATTGAACATAAATAAGTTAAAATCAAATATATACATAGTTTATATATGAAAAATAAATAATGAAAATATCGTACCATTTATAGGATTATAGTTTGATTCATATCAATAATCTTCTTCATGAATTGCAACCCATAGTCGATGTTGTTAGTTTTACGATAGCATTATAAAATAAGACATATAAGTAAAAAAATATTTGTGCATTGATAGTAGTATAAGTTCAACATGCATTTTAGTGAAACAAAAAACTAATAAATACAACCTGAAAAACAGAAGAACAATAGGGTTACGGCGCAGAAATACGAACGGTTCGTAGGAGAGTAGGGTTCGCAGAAACAAAGATGGTTCGCAATGACAAGGAGAATGAAGAGGAAACAAGCGTATGAAGTTTACGTAATGAGGGTTAGTAACAAAGCAATATTGTTCGTAGGATTCACAATGAGAAGGAGAATGAAGAGGATTAGGAAACAAGCGTATGAAGTTTACGTAACAAAGAGGAAACTGAAGCGGTTTAAGGTTTAGGGTTTATGGATATTATTTGAATGCGAGTTGGTAAGGATAGTAACAAAGATGGAGATGGTTCGCAATGGAGATGGTTGGTAATATGGTTCATATGGACAGTAGGGTTCGCAATGAGAAGGACAATGAAGAGGAAGAGGACTCTGAAGCGTAGTGAAGTTTACGAAATGAAGAGGAAACTGAAGCGGTTTACTGTTATATATAAAACCCTATTACATCGCTCATTGAAAGAGCGCTGTAAAATACCTCCTTAACTTATTTTTAAAAAGCCTGTTACAACGCTCTTTGAAATAGCGCTGTAAAATACCTCCTTAACTTAATTTTTAATAGCCTATTACAACGCTCTTTGAAAGAGCGCTATAAAAGACCTCATTAACTTAATTTTTAATAGCCTATTACAGCGCTCTTTGAAAGAACGATGTAAAAGACCTCTTTAACTTATTTTTTAAAAGCCTATTACAGCGTTCTTTGAAAGAGCGATGTAAAAGACTTTCTTAACTTATTTTTTAAAAGCCTATTACAGCGCTATTTGAAAGAGTGCTGTAAAAGGCCTCCTTAACTTATTTTTTAAAAGCCTATTACAGCGCTCTTTGAAAGAGCGTTGTAAAAGACCTCCTTATTTTATTTTTTAAAAGCCTATTATAACGCTCTTTGAAAGAGCGATGTAAAAGACCTCCTTATTTTATTTTTTAAAAGCCTATTACAGCGCTCTTTCAAAGAGCGCTGTAAAAGATCTCCTTAACTTATTTTTTAAAAGCCTATTACATCGTTTTTTGAAAGAGCGCTGTAAAAGACCTCCTTATTTTATTTTTTAAAAGCCTATTATAGCGCTCTTTGAAAGAACATTGTAAAAGACCTCCTTATTTTATTTTTTAAAAGCCTATTACAACGCTTTTTCAACAAGCGCGTTAAAAGACCTCTTAACGTAGTATAAAACAAATAATTGGTAAAATACCTATATTTGGATTTGTTTTTTCTTCCAAATAATTAGCTATATATATATATATATATCAATGCTAAATTATATGATCATATCTTATTGGGATGATCAGTTAAAGTTCAAGAAAAATTCTCAGTACCCAAACAAAGTTTTTTTAAGTTCAATATAAGCAGAAAATTAGTTTTGGCATGTCAAACACTTAAATTACATGAACTTAGTATAAAACACTAAGATCAAGCTAAATATAAGCAAAAAATAAGTATAAACAGAAAATCAAATACAGTTCAAGCTAAATACTAAAATGCTCAATTCTGGCAGATTAAACAATAAAATCACATGAACTCAGTTCAGATTACATAGCTTATATAAAACAATTAAACACATTAAGATGTCCTTCTTCTTTTCCTGGTGGGATTCACATTTGTTTGTCCATTAACGATACGAAACGATGGATTAATCCAAATTCCCTCATCATGATCATCTCTAAGATATAAATCATCATCAATTGAATCAATTTCATGTGGTTGTGAGGGTTCGTAGGGTTAGGATAACGTATTAATTTTTTTTAAAGCACATGTATTTTACAACGCTTTCACAAAAAGCGCTTTAAAAGCCATGTAACATAAGGTGAGAGCGCTACATTTTACAGTGTTTGTGTTTAAAGCGCTCAAAAAGCGCTGTAAAAGCTATGGGAGAGCGCTTCAATTTACAGCGCTTTTACAAAAAGCACTGTAAAAGGTTTGTAAGCATTATGTGCAAGCGCTATGTGACCCTATATGACCCTACAACAGCGTTTGTCATAAAAGCGATGTTGTATCATCCGTTATTTTTAAAAAATTCTACAACGGTGCTTATATTTAATAAGCGCTGTAAAAGACGCGCTATAAAATGTCATTTTTTAGCGTAGTGCAATTAAATTCATCTAAAGCATCCTACACACTACTATTTAAACAGTATTATGAACTATTAGCCGAAAAAAGAAAAACGAATTGAATCAAGATTAAGGAGTTAAATCTTATTTAGTTACATTAAATAATATTTGATTTTTAAAAATCAAATATAGCCAAATTATTATTATAAAAAAAAGATATAGCCAAATTGTTGTTGTAAAGTTGATTGTTTAATCCAACTAAATTCCCTATTTTGGTGGGAACGCTAAGAGCATCTACAACGGTGAACTCAATATGGCTTCTTTAGATGGGGTCCACTGTGCTACATCATCTTGAAGCAATTCACTCATTCTCTACTCCAAGAGTGAACTCAACATGATTCAAGTTCTACTATGCCACATCACCCTAAATCAACTCATTCATTTTTTACTGTTTAACTTTAAAAAAATTATATTATATTCCATTACTTTAATTTATACATTAATATTTAATTTTATTATAACTTAAAATATTAATTTAAATGGAAAAATAAATAAAAAAGTACGTCAATAAAAACTTTAATAAACTTCTGTAACAAAAATTGTGAAGAAAAAATATGAGTAACAAATTGTTTCTATTAATGAGCTAACAATCGTAATTAAAGGAGAAAAAAAAGGTTAACGGTGGTATATTAACTAAAAAAAAGTTAATGGTTACAAAATTATTATTATTTAATAAATTAAAAAGAAGTTAACGACTATAAATTAATAAAAAATGATAAATTTATTATTATTAATAAATTAATAAAAGGTATCGGTTATAATTATATTATTATTAAATTGTGAAAGTAGATAGAAAAAAAAAAAGGTAACTGCTATGAAGCACCGTTCCTTCCTGACAGTACCGTAATGACACATTGGCACAACTCCAACGGTGAACCCACAAAAAACTAGAAGTTAATAATTACACGCTGGCGAACGAACTCATTTTCACTCCGATGCTCTAAGTGAGTGGAAAGTGAGATTTATTTTTTAGGATCTAGATGAAGAATAATGCACACATACAACAATTTGAGAGAATAAATAATTCTAAAATATTGGTCATCAACTAATTGAGTTAGGAGTCGATGTTTTTGTGGAGGGAAAGGAGATCCTCATCAAGTTCAATTGAAAGGTGCTAGTTATACTGATTTCATCACATTAACAGACGTGCTCCAATAATCAATATTGGCATTTGCTTTAATGTTTAAAAATTGATAAAGAGGAAGATCAAGCTGAAGAAGGTAATAGATTAGCATCTAGAAATGTTATGTCAAAGCCACGTTTAGAATTAGAGTGACTTAGTTTATTGGTTCGGACATAAATACCTAATATGTGCTAACAAAGTAAAGTTGAAACACCAAATTGATACTTTTAAAGTTAAAAAATAAACTTGAACATAAAAAATAAGTAAACAGATAAAAAAAAGTAATCAACTATTTTTTTAGTCATTTTAAAGGTACAAAATATTCATTTTCGTTTAAGTTTAAGAACTAATATTGGAACACAAGGCGAACTCTTACTCTTAATTAAATTTTCTCCCCTATGTATGTCACAAATCAAATTCCTAACTATTTGCTTAATGTGTTTAAATTCCTTATAATTGGAACCAACTATGTATTGTTGTGTGTGTGTGTGGGGTTCTGCATATATATATAAAGAATAATAGCCAAGCATATCATCCATTGGCAGTAATAACAAATTGTAAAATGTTCGTAAAAAAGATAAATTGTAAATATAAAAGTTCAATAATAATTATGCGGTAATTTTGTTTATATATATAATTTTGTTATATATATATATATATATAAAAGATAAATTATAAATATAAAAGTTCAATAATAATTATGCGGTAATTTTGTTTTATATATATATATATATATATATATATATATATGTATATATATTAAGATATGCCATTATACACATATATTTGAATAGTAGAATGTCTTTTTCTTTTTCATTAAAAAAATAATATTTATTCTTTTAAATCGATAAAATATACGAAGAACAATACAAATTTGAAGTCGTTAAAAAATAATATGAATATAATTCAAAACATCTAATTCAATATATTTCATAAAATATCTATTTCTTTTTATATGAATTATTTACGACGTTAAAGACATCATTGATTGAATTTGTAATTAATGAAGTTAATTTATCAATTTAAGTTTAATTAATAGATACTACAATAACATGAAACAACCTTACAATTATACGACACAATTAGCTATGAATGGGAATAGGCTAGGTCATCCGTCAGGGGCCTATGGCCTGACCTACTTATAGTCTGGTATGGTATGTTATATGTTATTATTTATTAATATTATTTTTTATTATTATTTATTAATAATATTATTTATTATTTTAAAGTCTATCAATTATAGAGTCACTCATTAGTCGTTCCATATTCGGTAGCAATTCTATATTTGCTAATCATTCCATATTCGATAGTCGTTCAATTAGACTATCACTCAGTAGTCATTCCATATTTGTTTGAGGTAATAATTGGTGCATTTGTTTCAGGAAAAAAAAAAAATCTATTATTTGAAATCAAATATCATTTGTTACGATTTAAAGGATGTTTGTTTCAGATTTTTTTTAAAATTATTATTTATTATTAATTATTAATAATATTATTTCTTATTTTAAAATCTATCAATTATAGAATCACTCATTAGTCGTTCTATATTCGGTAGCGATTCTATATATGCTAGTCGTTCCATATTCGGTAGTCGTTCAACTAGGCTATCACTCAGTAGTCGTTCCATATTTGTTTTAGAGGTAATAATGAGTGCTTTTGTTTCAGGAAAAATATCTATTATTTGAAATCAAATATCAATTTTTAGGATTTAAAGGATGTTTGTTTCAGATTTTTTTAATTTTTTTTATTAATATTACTTTTTATTATTATTTATTAATAATATTATTTCTTATTTTAAAGTCTATCAATTATAGAATCACTCATTAGTCGTTCCGTATTCGGTGGCGATTCTATATTTGTTAGTCGTTCCATATTCGGTAGTCGTTTAATTAGGTTATCACTCAGTAGTCGTTCCATATTTGTTTTAGTGGTAATAATTAGTGCATTTGTTTCAGAAAAAAAAATTCTATTATTTGAAATCAAATATTATTTTTTAGGATTTAAAGGATGTTTGTTTCAGATTTTTTTAAAATTATTTTATTAGAAAAACCATTTTATATAAAGATGTAACTTAATACATGTATAAGGACTAATTATGAATTCATTTTATATTTTTGGTTTTTTTGAAAGGTTGTTGTAGTGCGTTAGTTATTATTTTATTAGATTTGATTATAATTTTATTAGTTTCCCTTTTATATAAAGTCATAGTTTAGCCTATTTAAAAAAATGCAAAATAACATTTAAATATTTTCATGTGAATAAAACTTTTAAATAGACTTTCAAACTAGACTATTAAAAAGGTCAAGTCAGACAAAAAAAAACATATGATAAACCGTAGACCTAAAAAATCGTAAGTTAGATTCAGATTTTTCAAAGTCTGACCTAATCTGACCTATTCCCACCCTTAGACACAATCAATCACAAATAAAATGCAAAAGAAAAACTTAACTTATACATAAACCATTTATTTAAATAAATAAATAAAAAACAATTAAAGAGACAATTTTAGTAGAAAAAATAGACTTAAATACATCTTTCCAATGCATGAAGAATAAGATTGTGCTAAGAAGAAAAATAAGAACATACCATGAAAATTTCTCAGGGTCACATATTTAAGGTTGATTGCTCCAATTCAAGTCTAATGCATTTTATCTGCCAAATTCCTTTCTAAATAGTAATTATATATGCCATTATCCAGATGTCTAGCAACAAAAGTTTGGTGTCAATTCCATAAATCTCAAACTTTTTGTCAAAAAAATACTTCCAACTTGTGTGATTAAATTAGTACTAATTTCGTAATTGCTCATTAGTTTAATATTATACTGTTGTAAAATTAACTGCTTTCTTTCGAAAATTTTATATAGTATGATGCTTTCGTTATTCAAAGGATGGTCAACAACATCAGTATATTGCGTGAGCAGCAAGATTTTTTCTCACCAAACACGTTTTGAAAATGTTTTTGTATTTTTAAAATGAAATAGAAAAAATATTGACAGATAATTTTCAATATGTCTTACAAATAATTTTTTTTCCAATGATTTATTTCTTTTGATTTAATGATAATTTATGGTTCTCTATGAATTGTTCCAAATAAAATTTAGCGTCTTATGTTCTCTATGAAACGACCAAACAGAAAAGAAACAAAGAGAGGGAAAGAAAAAAAAATGGTGACCGAGAAGAAGAAAGAGTGAGAGAAAGAAGAAGAGAAGACGAAGAGAGAAAACAACAAAAACATTGACAAAACAAGAAAAGAGAAAAGAAAATTGCAATTTTTGCTAGAAGTCAATATAGAAAGAGTTGAGAGTACCATCATCTTCTTCATTCTTTTGGAAATCAAGAGGTGAGTTTCCTTTTCTCTCTCTCTCATTCATGCATGTATGAGATAATGTGTTTCATATGTTAGGGATTTGGGGTTTAAGGGTTTGAAATGAAGAAATGGATTTATTTTATTTTATTCTTGATTGGATTTAGGGGTTTTGAAATAGATGGTTAAAATGATTTATGCATGTGAAGTTCTATGACTTAAATTGAGAATCGATTATTGTAGAATTGAGTTTCCTTGATGACATGAAATTATGCTCTTTTGATGGGTTTGGAATTAAAGATCTTGAGTTTCACCTTTGTGACCAATTAAATTGAGTAAATTGAAAATTGTGATGTTGTTTTGATGTGTTCATTACTGATTTAATCATAATTTGTAGCATTATTGTTGCAAATAATTGTTAGGAAATTAGTGTGATAGAAGGAATGTTATTAACTTGAATTTCGCAGGACATATGTGTGATGTTTTGGTCATAACGTTTTCTATAGACCTTCGTTTTGAATGATTTTTAGTCTTCTGGAAACTAGACTCAAGTACTTTCAAATTGAGTACAAAATTCGTGATTTTTGATTGAGTATTGATGCTGAAAAATGGGTTACAAGTTAGACAAGAGTTGTTGTCCTGTTTGTTTTCTGTCATTGTGTTTTATTTTGATAAACTGCAAGAATTGGGGATTAATAAAAATAAAATAAAATTTTATTTGTAAAGTAGACATCATAAGATTTCCAAAGAGTACTCATTCACTCAATTCTGATACTTATAAGTTATTGTCAGTTGACTATGTAGTTAAACCCAGTTTTGAGTTGTTATAACATAAACTTGGGCTGTTTTGAGAAAAATCTCCCTTAAACATGTTCTCTTGAACTTTATTTTATATTGTGTGATTAGTATGATATAATTGACTTAATAGTTTATGTTATCATAATAATTTTCATGGTTGATTGTATGGTAGTCTTTAATATATTTATTAATAGATGATGTTATATTTGTGTGTATATGTGTGTGGATTATTATAGATAATTACTATATATTTGATTAAGGTGAGAAGTATATGATTCATCCTAGCGAGATGAATTCTCCGTCTATATACGACATAAGCGAGGGTAAATGGGGCACCACTTACAGACGTAATTATGTCCAATCTTAACAAAATAAAGTTATTAACAAGAAGAGAGCATTAGTAAAACTAATGTAGTTTTTATGACATGCTTGTTAGTTAGAGTTTAAGTCGTTAGATTACTCAAGTCTAATGGCTTGAATATTTAAAAAAAGTTAAAACTATATATGGAAGAGCAACTCCGAAGATAAATATAGTTCTGAATTAGAATGTTAATTGATTTAGTTTCATTTATTGGGATCCATTGAGATGTAATCTCATTCAACGTTATTCAAATGTTTTACAGGTAAAAAGGCTTAGATCACGTGTTGGAGAAATGAAGCATATTAGTTTACATTGTAGTTTGCTTAAAATTTCTAGGGAATTATTTTGAACCATAGATGTGTTATGTACTCCATATTTCTTTGCTTTTTCTTTGAAGGATTAGTATATGTAATAATATATTTTTATAACTTTGTGTCGAAATTTGTACTAACCGTCTCTTTTGTCGAATTATGCTAATGTTCAAGTTATATTCTAGACAATTAACTTATGGTATTACACACATTATATCACCTAGATATTGAGGCCAATATAGTCATTAGTCACCACTAAAATTTATTAGTCGAATACTTTAATAATCTAGTGTACACATCTAAAGTGGGAGTCAAATGACTAAGAAGAGTAATTGATTAATTAGTTGTACATAATTTATTATAACTATTTCATTTAAATTATGGATGGTTTTTTGTTTTTATTAGTTTAAATATTTAACTTGTAAATTTGTGTCCTTTACATTTTTGTTTCTATAAGTATTTTTTTTCCTTTTGAATTTAACATTCAATTTAGTTTTAACATCATTTTTACATTTTTGTTTCTATAAGTATTTTTTTCTCTTTTTAATTTAACGTCCAATTTAGTTTCAAAATTATTTTTGTTGTTAACTGTTGTTAAAAAAAGTTTATGTGACAAACGGAGTAGTAATGCAGCAGAGGAATAAATTAAATAATTAAAAAAGTTAACTAATTAGATTGATTACAAAAGAAATGAAAAAAAAAATGAATGAAAATTGAAGATGTTATGTTTTAGTCTCTCCATCCAATATCAAAAATAGGTTTGAGTATTAGGATTCTCTCATTCTTTTCCTATAATTGAATCACTATTACCAAATAACTAACATCCCAGTACCATCATCGCATCACCATCATTGAATCATCATCTTCGAATCTTCATTTGTTTCTTCTTCGTTCAATCATAACGTCATATTCGTCTGTAATAAACTCAACTCGTTTTCAATTGTCTGAATATAAGTGTAGGAAAACAATGCGTATATTCATCTCTAACACTCATGAAAATCCCTAAATGACGATTTTGGAAATGTCCTTATTGGAATGTGAGTAATTTTTCTTAAATATGTTAATTTTATGTTTATTCTCTGTAGTTATAGTTTACATCTACTAAGTTTAATGTTTGATTTTTTGTTTTTGTTTGTAGAACCTTATAGTTGTCAATTGTTTGTTTGGTATGATGAACTTGATATTGATCATAGATTTGTTCAACTTTGACGTAGAACAAATTCAAAATTAGTTTCGCAAGATGTTTCGGTTATTACTTCAACATCGGCAGTACCAATTTCACATTCACGTGGATGCAAATGTAATGAGCTTGTGAAAGAAAATGAGAAGTGAATCATAATCCTCAAACTTTCAAATGGAGGGATTAAAATATAACACATCAGTTTTATTTAAAAGCAACTAACGAAATAAATAATTTTAAAATTAAATTGAATTTATATGGTTTAAATTGAAAAAACAAACTTATACAAAAATGAGAAATACGCAAAATTAATTTAAAAAAAAAAACTCAATTTGTACATAATTCTTAAATAAATAATTAGCTGTATTAATTTTAATAACAATTTTCCTTTTATTATATATCTAACTGAAAAATCATATAAATAATAGCTTGTAATTGTGGATTGTGTAAGAAGTTTTACAACTTGAATGGTAATAAGGTTCATTACAACGTTTTGAAGATTGGATTGAATATATCAAACCAATAAAACGTTTGAAGCACTGTTTATCCGCCCTGTAGAAATCAAGATTAAAATGCAATCAACAAAACATTTATTTAACAAAGCTATAGATAACCCCTTCATGGTTCATTAATCTATTAATGGATATTTAATTCCGTGGTGTGTTTCATAAAATCACCGATCAAACCGTTGTAATTTTTCAAAAGGTACACATTTAAAATAGAGTTTAATAAAAGGTGGCTATTTTTCTTATATAGAAATATCGAGAAGATATTATGTTTGATTGAAACAAAAATGACTATTGGTGTATATATATAGAGTACTATTTATGTCGGTCAAAATATGAGTCGAAAATATAAAATATACTTCATATTATAAAGATACTATTTTCTGACAAAAATTATAAAGTTAATTTTGAATAATTCTGAGTCCGTGTAATCTAAATCCAAAATTTTTACTTGATAAAGAAAATCTCCTCAACCGCCACTTATATAAAGATTATTAAAGAATTAACCAATATATAAGTATATAAATTAACATCACATACAAAAATATTTGAGAAAAATATTTGTATATTGTTATTGTAAACTAATTTTATATTAACAATTAATATAAAATGTTAATCTCATTTTATAACTATAATTTTAATCAATGAAAACTTTATAATCAATGATTGATATTGTATAAAATTATTTACATATTCATTGAATCCCATAATTCGTGAATTGCCACATGAAGTAACGTGTGGCTCTCGTGTGCTCCTCACACGCAGAATTTATCTATTCTATGCTTGAATAATTAGCAAAGTGTTATTTCAATTCGAAGATATTAGCAACAGTTTGACCTTATCACTTTGGCCAAATTAAGAAAAGACAAACGCCACGTATTGTGTCAAAAATATTAGGAGTTCATCACATTTTATATTTGGTAATATTAGAATACACAATAAGACATCATCATTAATTGATTACCACAAGTGGGCAAGGGGATGCTTCAATTACTTCTTTTATACTATTAATAACTCGTCCAAAATACGAAATATAGACACACTAACAATAATTATAATGTAATGTTTATTCTTACACCATCTGGTCCCATTTATAAAAAAAATGTATTAAAATTAAGGTATTTTCTTGTATTAATTAAACATGTATACTTTTATTAAAAAAATATAAGATATTAAATATTCACTAATAATTAGAAAATACAAACATTTTAAATAAAAATATAATAATAATTTAAACAATGAATATATCTTAAAAACTGTAATTTTTTTATACATAATTAAAAAAAATCTTTATATATAGAATTAAAAAATTATCCAAAATCATAATTTTTTTAATAATTTAAAGTTCGATTTGAAAGTAAACAAAAAATATTATTTCAGTTAGAATTTAAAATTTAATTCTTTTGAATAATTTATTTTTAAATGAAATTTATTAACTATATAGTTGTAACACCTATAGTATAAATTAAAAATCAAAATATGAATCTAGCTAGAAAAACGCTTTTAAAGGCTAATTTTTTATTCATTAAATAGAGAAAATCAGTCATTAAATTCAATAGTGATCGATTTAGCAAAAAATAGTTGGGGGCTGAAAACATTTTTTACTTTTTTAAATTTGTTATATCATCTAACAAATAATAAAAGATTCTTAAAATTAATAACTCACAATTTCTCAAATTAAAGTGAATATTTAAGATATTTCATTATGAAAATAATATGACAAAACTATTTTTATAAATATATATAATTATTCATTTTATTTGGAAATCTCATATAAAATAACGGAGAAAATCTAAATTCCATGTAAATCAAATTAAAAGAAATATCATACAAATTAGGTCTTACAAAATTTATTTATAAATAAAAAATATATCTCTTTACAAATTAGTTATGAGAAAGAATGTGCATTGGAGTGGTGTACACAAACCTTGCTTCAACGTGTTGATCTTCTCTTCCATATTCATAGCTAAAAACTTTGACTAAATCGATTTCATCATATCATATCATATCTTCTGAGTTATGATTCAGAAAAACGTCATGAAGGGCCCAATTAGAGACATTGGGGTCCACATTGCAGCTGTCTCCCGTACAAAGGCACTCAAACAAATGGGTGGTCCATATGTGTTGGGTTGGAACTTGCAAAAACAAACACTGTATCCAAGGTTCATGCTCACTCCACTACCCATTAATTTATTTCATTTTTTAAAAATTATTTTTTTAGTTTTTAATACATTTATTTTAATTATATTGTTTAATTAATATTATTTATATCATTTTTTATATTATATATATTTATGATACTGATAATTTATCAATAGTTGATAGATATAATTTGATAAAAATAAAAATATTTTTTTTAATACGTGTAAAATGTTTAAATAACTAATTTATTATAGGACGGAAGAAATATTATTTAATTTTAACTTTCTTTGTTTTATAATAACTTTTTTATTTATAACAAAAAAATTATCTTAAAAAATAATATTTTTAATCTTTTAATATAATATTAATTTTTTTTTTTGTAATTATACTGTCAAATTAATAATATATTTGTCCTTAGACTCTCTTGAAAAAGACTTGTTCTTTTATATAAGACAATGTTCACATTAATTAGTTCCCATAAAAATACCTCTAATTAAATTTAAAGAATTAAAAACTCAACTACTTATTTTTATTTTTTATAAGCAATTTTTTTTATTAAAAAGAGTACAATGGATACTTCAACTCTTACATCATTGACAAATCCAAATTCAATTATAGTTAAAAAATATTAATAATTGAAGGACAATTTTGAAAAAGAATGTACATTATTGATAAATTTAATGTAAAAATGATTTTTCTTAATTTTTGTGCATTAATCAAATGAATCTTATATATAAAGATTAAATTTTCACTACTCTTAAGACTACGGATCCTCCACTTTATATTTATAATAATAATAAATACATTGATATTTAATAAGAAAAATTTAATTCTCCTATTTTATTTATACAATTTTCTTTTAACTCATATGAATTGGTCCAACAAGTCACTCATGCATTGTATGATAAATAGAGTAAGTAATTGATAGGGATTATTATCTGACAGAACAAGATAAAATTAGGAAAAGGATACGATTCATGTATCCATGTATCCATGAGCTGTTGAGTTGACTTGTGTTCAATCCTCAATATAGGTGCTTATAATTATTCATATGAATCCAAAAATTTCATGTTGCATGTGATATAAGTTAACCAAACAAAGACAAGTAGTTCGATTTTGATAATAAATTATCTTTTGTTGTTAATGATGTTTAGGAGGGACCTAATATTGGTATGCTTTTATTAAGATATAGAGTTACTTGGTAAGAAAAATCTAATTAATTTAGGTTGCTAGTACTAAGTATTAACTATGGTTTCAAAATTGAGCATCTTAAACATATTGTCGAAATTCGATTTCATTCGATAAGTCAAGAATAATATTTATCAAAGAGGTAGTCTATTAATTAAATGCACCTTCAACATTGAAGATTAGCCATTGACTCCAACTCATAGATACCCTACATTCACAAAAATACTATGATTTCAATTTCAAATTTTAATCAACAAAATTTATTTCGACCTTTTCCTTTCTTGAATAAAATAAGCAAATAAAAAAAAATATGAAAGAAAGTCAAATAGTACTAATTCATATTTTAAGGTTATGGAAATTATCAACTTCTTGCAACATGGAGGTATGATTTGAGTAAAAAAAAAAGTATGTTTGTTTATAAAAAAATAAAATTTAATTTATATGTATTATCAATATAAAATGTTTTACACAATCGATCAATCTTATAAGTAAATTTATAAATAATTATAATAAAAATTAAGTATTACTAATAATTTAATGGTTGTTATTGATTAATGGCGTAAAATCTTTTATACTTATCATGTATATAAAATTCAAAAAACTAATCAATATTTTAAGTTTTCTAATAATTTTTTATTTTATTTTTTGGTATGTAACTTTTCTATTAATTTAACTCTAGCTATTCCTAACATAACTTCTTAAATGCAATGAAGTTTTGATACCTTATGGTTTTCTAGCTAGTTGCTTAAAGAAAATAAATACATTTGATCATTAGGAGAGTGGTGATGCAAACATTTAATAAATTTGTTGGTATGATAATCTTAAACATTTTATAAAGTCACTTATAAGTACAACAGTTGAGAAAATGTTCCAATAGGTTGATCCTGGTCTTCTTAGAGATTATTGTCTCGTTGAAAGAGAAAAATAAATATAACAATTTTTACAAAAATATTGAAGGGGAGATGATTGTACTTTTTTCCTTCACAAAATTATTGAATAAAAGAAATAAGTATGCACAACAGTATCTCATTAACCTTACTTGAAAATTCAAAAGATTAAACCAAAAGGTAAGAAAAAAAAGAGTGATGCGTAATAAAGCAATAATAAACTAAGAGAATAATTAACTAAAAATAAAAACTATATTAATTGCGTCCTAAATAATTCTGTGTTATTTCAATTTTTTATTTGTGTTCTATAAATAAGACTTATCTTGTTTTATAATAAAACATTTAAGCAGAGAATAATACTAAAGTTTTAATCTTCTATGTACTTATATTGTTTAAATCTTTTAATTAATTTTTAATATGTCGAGTTTTTTTATTTACCAAACAACAATTATTCATTAATATTGCAAGAATATTTTATCAAATACAAATTGAAAGTTGTTAAAATAAAAAAGGATGAATTTGCAATAAATTCACAGCATTCAAATTAATATTGTAAAATGGCAAAATGACTATAAAATATGACAAAATTAAAGTATTTAAAATATTTATGTCTTCGGATTGGTAACATCGAAGATATCAAAGTTATTGATTTAATCTGCATTGAATCAAAATTAATATGTCAATTTGAATCAAATGAACACTGCAACAAGACGGAAAATCAAAATAACGTTGCACTAAGAGAGCAAACAAAACAACGTCGTACCAAGACGGCGAAATCACATAAAAACACAGAAAAAAAAAAACCAAATATGTGTAGAAAAACAATTTAAATAAGCGATTTTGAATTAAAAATTAATCTTAAATCATCCATCTTTTTTAGTAGATGAAGAAGAAAAAAAGAAGAAAGATTGGGATAGGTGAGAGCTAGGGCTTGGAGAGGTAACCAATGAAAAAAAAATTGGTTGCTTATAAAAAAAATTAGTATATATTTTAATTTTTCTTACAGTTTAACTCTACCTATATTTTAATTTATCAATACCTTATGAATTGTCTAGCTAGTTGCTTAAAGAAAATAATTTACCTTTGATCATTATTGGGCTTTTTATTCGAAGGTGACCATTATTGGACTATGAAAAAGGTTTAAAATTGTTTATTTAAATTATGAAAAGGAAGGAAGCGAGTAATATTCCCCTTCCCTCCTAAGTAGAAATAAAAAATTAGTTTTAAAGAAAAAGTTGTATTCACCAATAAAAGGAAAAGGATAAGATGCCCATAATTTTACATAATTATTTCACAAGTAATCACCGGATTAGTTATCAACAACAAATCTTTGGTATTGAGTCAAAAAAAAATCTTTGGTACTACTTTCTTGTTCATATATTTGATTCTTTTGGCCATTTGAACATGTTGGAGATCAAATTCATATTTTTTAACTCATTTATATAAGAATTCCTAGTAGGTTCAATTAATTTAATTAATTCTTTTTGAATTTTTTTTCTTCATAAATTACTTCCACAAGAGGTAATTCTATATATTTAAAATGCGTTACATACTACACTAATTCTTTATGAGTCTAATTCTTTACGTTAAACTAATATTGTTGGTATTCTCTTTTTTGAATTCTATTGATTCAATTAGCACTACATTAAGACATTGATATAATTGCTTGGAATGTAGAAATGGGAAACTTTTGTAACTTTTCTGACAATGGAAGGTAGTATTCCTTAGTTACACAAGATGGTGACTTGTCCTTTTCAATACTACAACTTGGATACAAAAATCCAAATTTGGGGACAGAATGATTCCCCACTTTGCATGATGCAATTAAGATCTCCATAAATCTATATCATTGTTTTGGATAAAAATCTATAATTTATATATAATAATAAATAAATTTGAGTCTTTTTTTTTATTGAGGGTAACTTTTAAATTTATTTTCAGTCTCAATGCACTAATAACTTCTTTTATACTTGTGATATTTTTTGTTTGTTTAAATATTTTTCATATTTCTTTTAATTAATGTTTGATCAATGATAAATTTTTAGGTAACTAATGTAAAAGGCTTTCATACTTAAAATTGAAATTTCTGTATATAAATATCTTTTATAATTTTCATTATTTTTTCTTCAAAAAATTAATCATATTTTATAATCTACGAGGTTTTTTGGAATAAAGAGACATGATCTAGATGAACAAAAATAAATATAAAAAGGAAAACAAGCGAAGATTGTAATAGATAATAGAACTAAGTAAAAAAGAGAAATCAAGAAATTAATGAGATTTAGTTAAAGATAAATCGTTCAGAAGAATCTGAATTCGAATTCTGACTAGAATAATTATTCGTCAGATTTTACTTATCGTTTTTTCAAACTTTAAATTACTAGAATTTTATTCTTCTAAGAACTGAATGGTTATATTAAAATAAGAAGAAAAAAAACATGAATTGGATTTGATATACTAAATTAGTCACTCACAATATGACAATTATAATTCAAATTTTACATAAAAATACATCTGGATAAAACTGTTTTTGGTAGGAGAAGATACGAGTTTACCTAACAAAAATAAATAAATAAATGGACAAACTATAGATAAAATATTCTAACTACTGTTGGGAAAAATAGCATAAGTTAAAAGAATTAAAACACAATCACAACACAAGAATATAACGTGGAAACTCCAAAACCGGAGAAAAAACCACGGCTGCTGCCTAAACCGACAACCAGAGAATTAATACTATGTGAAAATTGTTACAACACATAGACTTCTCTCACTCACACCCCAGTACAATCACACTCTTACTAAGCAAATATTTAAACTAAGTCAGATATAAGCTTAAAGTGCTATTGTTGACTGATGCATTTGAAAACAAAGGACCAAAACCCAATATATAGCCTTGGACTTCTCCTTATTCTCCCACACTAAAGGATGTGGGACTTGCAATCAACCCCAACAATCTCCACCTTGATTGTAAGAGTTACAACTTCCGCTTCCATTGTCTTACCGACAATCATACTCCACCATCAAAAGTACACTTCACTTGGAACTAAACCATCCCAAGAATTTTCTCCACTTGGAACTAAACCATCCCAAGAATTTTCTCATGTCGAAATCTTGCTGAAATTTATGGTGCAACTCCCATGTTGGCTTCCAGGAAGTTCTTCAGCCATCGACACATCACCACACACCTTGCATCAATGCCAACCAATGCCCGTGTGTTGTTCTGAATCCGCTAGCAATAACTTGTCCTTTTTCATGGTATAGCAGAAATACCATAAAGACAAACTTTATCTTCTAGATGAGATCACCATCATCTCCCCAAACAAGGGAGACCTTGCCAGCACTTGTCTCAGAGTCTTTTTCAGATACTGCTCCACCTGGACAATTTCTCTTCACATGCCCAGGCTTTCCACACTCCCAGCAAACCAAATTCTTTGCATGTACCTTCTTCCCATTAGCCCCACTTCTAGTCAGCAACATTGAGCTTGATGAAGTGCTTTCATCATTTTTCATTCTCTTTTCTTCAAAAATAATTTTAGTTGCAACTTCTTCAAAACTCAAACTTTCCTTCCCATACATCAGAACAGGTTTAAGATGAACATAGGAAGGTGGAAGGGACAAAATGAGCCTTAACGCTTTATCTTCATCATCAATCTCAACTTTGATAGATTCCAACTCAGAGACAATATTATTCAAAGTACTAAGATGATCAGAGATTTTCGTACCTTCATCCATGCGCAGATTGTGGAATTGCTCTTTCAACAACAACCGATTTGAGATGCCCTTAGCCTGATATAACCCTTCAAGCTTCTCTCAGAGTTGCTTGGCTGATGACAGATTCTGCACATTCGCAAGAACATTCTTTGCCAAACACAGACGAATTGCACTTGCAGCTCTCAAATCTAGTTCCTCCCACTTGTCGGCCTCCATGTTGGAAGTGTTTCCTTTCAACGCCTTGTGTAATCCTGATTGTATAAGCAGATCCTTGACTTGTATTTTCCACAAGCCAAAGTTGATTCTTCCATCAAACTTCTCTATGTCAAACTTCATAACGCTTGAATAAGACATAGCAGCTGCACGTAGACTGTAAACTGTGCACCAGGTAAGTTCTCAAGAAAGAGAGGTGGGTCACAACAGACATGCTTAAATACCAAGTCTTTCCTTAGCCAGAACCTCCCTAAGCAGCACTTTCACAGTATCCTACCGAACCTCCGAACCTGGCTCTTGATACCAGTTGTTGGGAAAAATAGCATAAGTTAAAAGAATTAAAACACAATCACAACACAAGAATATAACGTGGAAACTCTAAAACCGGAGAAAAAACCACGGCTGCTGCCTAAACCGGCAACCAGAGAATTAATACTATGTGAAAATTGTTACAACACATAGACTTCTCTCACTCACACCCCAGTACAACCACACTCTTACAAAGCAAATATTTAAACTAAGTCAGATACAAGCTTAAAGTGTTATTGTTGACTGGTGCATTTGAAAACAAAGGACCAAAACCCAATATATAGCCTTGGACTTCTCCTTATTCTCCCACACTAAAGGATGTGGGACTTGCAATCAACCCCAACAACTACAACATGTTTCATTGAACAATTGAGTTACTTTATCATCTATGTATAAAAATAATTTTCATTAGGAGTGGATACGGTCTACATCAACTCAATGACCATACCAACCCAAACAAATCCAATGTGAAATTTTTGGTTGGTTGATATAAATGGTTCAGATTGGTTTACATTTTGTCAAACTCAATAACTTTGATTCAGGTATTGGATTGAGAAAAGTAAAATTTGAAGAACTTTGCAAACCAACTAGAATGTTGTGAGCAATTTTAATTAAAAAGTTTTAAAGTTCTGAAGTGAATTATTACAATTCTATGTTATGTACTTCTAAAACAACATTTGTATGCCATTCTAGTTTGGGGCAAAACTCACAATAAGAGTCTTGAAAGCAAATATTGATATTTCAACAACTTTTAAAATATTGTTTTATGTTTTATTTTATTACATTTTTTCCCTTTTATTTTTATTTACTATTTTTCAATTTTTAAGTTTTTTAACATAAAATTCAATGACTTAAATCCGAATTTCAGACCAACCCAAATATATTTATTTTTACAAGTCCAACCCAAACCAACATATATTTGGGTTCAAAACCATGTCCAACATTGGTTAAGTAATGATGGAACCTAAAATTTGCCATTCGGATTGGGCTTTTTTTAACTGTAACAAACTTAATGTTTGAAAATTTTATCCAAAAAAACAATATGCAAACTTAATGAAAGTTCGTATATAGTGGAACAAGTTTCCACTGCCTCTAATAACAGAAATAAACTATCAATAATAGTTAAAAAAAATGGTGACGATTGTCCACGAGTAGTAAAAAAGTCATCACAAGAGTTTGCGTTATTGTACCGGTGTGAGAATTTTTTAATTTTTTCTAAAAAATATCAGATGAATTTGGATTCCTAGAGGTTTTATAGATGTAGGGGTAAAATTTTCTTAGTGTGTTTGAAAGAGAATTAATGTAACTTTTTAAAGAAATTTAAATCCGATAAAATTATGTTGATAATAAGGTTGGAGAATTTTTAAAATCAAAGGATTTCATGACATATCAAAATTAAATTTAAAAAATTTTAAATACTATCTAAAATTTAATATTTTCAATTTTTTTTTTTTTACTTTATAGTATAAAAATCATGAAATTATCCTTATAAATTTTGCAAGTTTACAATTTTGACATTATATGTTTTAAAATTTATATGTTAGTCCCTGTATTTTTATTTTTTGCAAATAGTTTCTAAAATTTGTCAAATAGTCTCTCAATTATTACAAAATTTCAGTTTTGACCCAACTATAATTTTCATTTTTACTCCAAAAAATTTAAAATTTATAAAAATAGCTAAATTTTTAAAGAACAATTCTTTTATCTAAATAATATATTTTATAAATAAAAGAAATTCAATTGAAACATTTGAATTGCTAGAAATTTTAATTTCTCCATTATTTTCACTTCATAATTTATGGTTGAACCAAATAGATAATTTATAAACTTTAGAAGTTTTCATCTAAATACATTTCATTTCAATAAATTGATAGATTTAAATATATTTTTAATAATTAATCTTTGAATAATTACAAAGAGATGTTAGAACTCGACCGTTCAAGATTTAATGGATAAATTTTAAATTTTTATTTACATAATTGAATTGAGAAAAAAAAATATATTTATTTTTAAATAGTACTATTTGATACGAATAATTTATATAAAAAAGAGAAGAATATATAAAAATAGTGGTTTTGACGAATTAGCACTAAATTAACCATACATAAAATAGTAAATAATTATAATTTATAAGTGTTAAATATTGATACATGTTATTCTTGTCTCTCTTACAATTAACAATCAACATGGGATAATTGGTCGGCCCATTGGACCCACTCATCTTAACAACTTTACAATTAGACTGTGTTTGAACCTGTTGTACAGTGTTGACAAAAAGAAAAACTTGTTGTACAGTGGCTAAAGTTTTTTATTTATTTTTTATATCATATCAATTATATACAATATTATGGAGCGAAGCTCTTTTATTTACCATTGGGGGTAAAAAAAAAAAGTATTTTTAGGTAGAGAATAATGTTTTTGTAGGTGTGTCTTTTTATTTCTCGAATTTTATGTTTTAATGACAAAATAATATTGATTTTTTTTTAGTATATACTAGCGTGGGGATGAACACTAACATGTTCAATGTTTTAGTAAAAAAAAATAATATCAGTTGTTCACTTTTATTTATTTATTTCAATAAAAATAATGGAACTTTTATGCATTTATTTATACAAATTTTGTACTTGGAACAGTTACAAAATTTTATGAAATATAATGCTTTTATGGAGTAAAAATAATATAGATTTTGTTGACACAATAAAATAGTTGAGATGAAAGATAAAATTAAAAGAAATAATGGTTATACCAAATTTTGTATCGCTTTATAATTAAATATTTATTAAAAAATAATTATTTTATTAGATAAAAAAAAATAAAATTATAAATAAAATAATTTAAATAAAAGATAAATGATAAAGAAGAAAAATGACTAACTAAACTATGATATCACCTTTAATTTTGATATATATATATAGATGAGTTACTTTGAATATTCATAATATCTCATTTTATTAGATAATATTTATCTGTTAATTGAATTCGGAATCAATAAAATATTTTTTATTGAAAAAGGGGTTAAGATGAAAAATTTATATTAACTTTTATTTTACAAATGATTTGTACTATATTTACTATGATTTTAGTCCAAAAATCTGCATCATGCAATCACATCCTAAAACTTTTTGCTCACAGTTTTGTCAAAACAATATAGAAAAGAAAAGGGAACCTAATGATACACAGACGACAAGCAGTTTATAAAGAATAAAGATTTATCTCTGTGTTGGGCCAAGATTGGCAAACCAATTTATATTAATTCTAAGTGACACTTTTTTCCAGCTAAGATGCTTTGATTAAACTTTCATCATTTAAATTCAGTGTGTTTTGCCCGTCGATTTCAATTTTGAACTTTTGATGTACCCACAAATTTGAAAACATGCACATAAAGTTAGGAAACAAAAACCTGTTCATATAATTGTTCATTTATTGGGATATATTCTTTCAAGAATTAACCATAGGTTAGTTAAAAGTTTACACGAGACATAGGCATCAACTTTATTATTTGTTTTTGTCTAATAAAGATACTCCATTATTTGTTTCTTTCATCTACGTGTCTCCTGTGAAACTAAACTATCAGCATATACTGTTTAAATTAGTTACTGTATTAGTTATTCACTACTAAAAAATGTTCAATTAGCTATATATTAAAATTAATGACAAGATATTTTAAAAAAAAATAAAAATTCATTAAACTTTTTCGTTAATAAAAAGATGAAAACCTTTTTAAGTCAACAATTACATACAAAATCTTTTATATATATCCACACAAATTTATGCATAGTAAAATTTTATCATGAGTGAAATAAATTTGTTTGAATCAAAGTATAACTCAATTCAACTCATTAACTTACAACAACGTTGTTTACCATGTTGAAAGTTAAATTAAGTGATGACAAATCTGACGTTTTTATATTTTATGTACATAAATTTGTTCCTATATCAAATAAGTTGAACTATATAACTTCCTCAACCCATTTATATAACAAACTTAATTTTAAGCTCAATTTCTACTGATTTAATTTATGAACCAAATTCAAAGAATTAACTATCACATCGATGTGAAACTAAATTAATAGTTTCATTTCAGTGTCAACCTTACTTTTCAATCAAAAATATATCATTAAGATTCTTTCTATTTTAAAAAATGTAGACATATATTCTCTTGTCAAAAAAGTATCATATTCTCTTTCTGCCAATGTTGTTTTTGCATGGTCACAGTTTATCATGTGATATTAATTACAATAGAGAAGCAACAAAAGATAATAATCCCAAATATTTTAATGAATCTTGTCCTGTTTGTCACAATCACAGTATCCACGCTTCTGAGAAGTAGTTAGTTTACAACCTGGCTTAATCCACCACAAAGTTTCTTTCTGCATAAAAACATTGCCATCTTCTTTATGCACATGTCTTTACCAAACATTTGACTAAATATACATATAAAAAACAAGATATAAATAAAGTGTTCAACTTAATTTACTCAAAAAGGAAAGAGATCTTTCCAATATACATGTCCTCTTCCAAAATCCAAACACAGCATTTCTTACATACATTCTTAATTTTACAACATCAAAGTTATACATACACTACTACTACTTCCATTACTTTCTATTTTTTTGAAACTTTTTTCCTTTTCATACTTTTTCTTACCACTTCTTAGATAGAAATGAAACACATTCCCTATTATACATAAAAGCTAATTTTATAGGTGTTTCACAATATGCATAAAAGGCCAAAATTTCTACATGCGTGTTTGGTTTAACGGTGGAATTAACAAAATCAAGGCGAACTGCTATGATTTTGTAGAAGCTAGACTTTGTAGCTTTTGCAAAATCATATAGACTCACCGTAATTTTGTCAAACCCACTATCAAAACAAACATGCACCGCACCTTAAAAAAACCTTACACAAACACTAATCAAGAGGTTGCTGCATTGTCACAACTAAGGGACTTGTGACAGAGTGTTTACCATCAAACCAAACTATTGAACCACTCTTCACTAAAGAACTTCCAGGTGAAAGCTTAACTTCCCTTGTTTGTACCCTAACAAGAAAATTCAATTTCTGACCCACCCTTCTAAAAGACAACATATCTGGCTTCACAGTTACAACCATTCCCTCAGGTGGTTTAATTGTTACTTTGTAAACTGAATTTGGGTCACCAACATTTGTCACAGTCCTAATAAAATGTGTAGACATTTTATGCTTTCCATATTGTTGAAAAACTGCTGACAATGATGGATAATTCAAATTCCCAGCATGTCCTGCTTTTTTAGCTCCACTACAATCAGCATTTTTCCTTGTGATCACTTGAATATTCTTGGTTGTGTAGTTTGAATTGCACAAGAAATCAACATAATCATAAGATGAAATGTCGTAAACCAAACCGGGATCCATTGCTTTTTCGGGATGAACATGACCAGCTCCATAATCGAACACTGACGAAACATTTCCCGTGGATTCATCCAACATTGTATCGCCTTTGTTGTCAACGATATAAGCGGTAGTCATGAGAGCTGATTTGATAGCAGATGGACTCCAATCAGGGTGAGCCGCTTTCAACAAAGCAGCTAAACCCGAAACATGAGGACAAGCCATTGACGTACCGGATAATATGTTGAATTCGGTTCTTCTAGTATCAGAAGGAACACTAGAAGGTCCAACTCTATCAGGCCAAGCTGCAAGAATGTTCAAACCAGGTGCTATCACATCTGGTTTCAAAATCTCCGGTGATTCGGGGTTAGGCCCTCTCGCTGAAAATGATGCTACAACAGGAGCTGGCCTAACCCTGAGCCTAGTTCCTTTAAAAACAATAGTCGCGGTCGGTGGTGACCGCGACTCTGCACTAGCGGCGATGTAACTTCTGATTACATCGCCGCCTATTGCACCAACCGCTGTGGCAGGTAACACGTGGCAATCGGCCACTAACCCTTCACCATCAAACACACCATTAGCTAAAATCATGCCAATTCCACCTGATTTTTTCACTACTTCACCTTTGGCTGCTCTTGAATTAATGCCTCTATCACAAACAACAATTTTTCCTTTAACAAATTTAGGATCCAAAGAACCTTCTAAACAAAGTGAAGAGGAATAACCATCACCATTTTCACCGCCACCATGTTCGGTACTACCGGCGTACACAATCGGGTATAACCGACCCGGAGTTAGACCCGGTCCACCGTAGATACTTACTCCGGGTATAATCCTACCGTTTCCAAGCTTCACATCAGCAGGA
>NC_021166.2:56353367-56358318 GCF_000331145.2 Cicer arietinum | reverse complement strand
TACCCAAGGAGCTACATTGGTGACAGTGAGGCCGCCGGGACCACCGTTCCCGGCAGATGCGGAGACAAAAACTCCGGCATCGGAAGCACCAAAAGCACCGATAGCAATAACGTCGAGATGGTACGGCACAACAACACCGCCAACGCTTAGAGAAACAACATCAACACCGTCAGCCACGGCGGAGTCAAACGCAGCGAGTATATCGGAATCAAAACATCCGCCGTTCCAGCAAACTTTATAAACGGCAAGACGAGCTTTAGGAGCCATCCCGGCGGCGACACCTTTAGCGTAACCTAAAGTAGACGCTGGAGAAACATACCTACCGGCGGCGATGGAAGCGGTATGCGTTCCATGACCATCAGAATCTCGTGCCGAACGATACTCAGTCGTCTCGTTCATCTTCCCACTAGTAGCTTCATACCCGCCGGAGAAGTACTTTGCTCCGATGATTTTTCTGTTACATGAACTCGCCGGAAAATCTCTTCCGGCGACACAGTGTCCTTTCCATTTAGAAGGAATAGGAGCAAGATCTCGGTCGTTGAAACTCTGTCTCTCCGGCCAGATTCCGGTATCGATAACTCCGATAACAAGATCCGACCCGAAATCAGTTTCATGGAGCAAGCCGGCTCTGTCAGCGGTTTTTAGCCCTAGAAACTGAGGAGAACGAGTGGTGTGAAGCGTTCTAATTTGTTCAGGTATAACAGTGATGACGTGTGAAAGTGATTGTAGCTTTTCAACTTCTAAAGCTGTGAGTTTTGCTGAGAAACCGTGGAAAACGGTGTCGTATGTGTGAATAATAGTGTCTTGTGTTTTAGTGATTGAAGAGAGTGAGGATTGGTACCAATTTTTGTGGGTTGGGAAAATGGAGGGTTTTGATTGATGTTGGACTTGGATTATGAAGGTTTTCTTTTGTGAGTCAGAGGAAGAAAATGATAGTGTGAGTGTGAATGTGGTAGTGAAGAAGAACATGAGAATGAGGTGAGGTAAGAGAGAGTGAAATGGAGTAGCCATGTGTGAGTGGAAGGAATATTTTGTTGTGAAGAAAATTTAAAGAAGATAAAGTAGTTGTTTCTCACTGCATGTGTGTGAGAGTGTGAGAGTAAGAGTGTTGTAGGAACACACCATTTAATTGTCATGCATATGTAAACACACTTTTCTAATAATTTCACAAGTGTAATTGATTCAAAATCTAACAACTCTTTACACGTATACCAATTAAATCTACTCTCTATTGTGATTAAAATTACAAAAACATGTCTTCATTGTGAATTTGTTAAGCTTTCTTTTGACTAAAGATAAAGACATTCAAATTGAAAATCACACAAATTTAAAATAGTTACAATAAAAAAAATGTATAAGTGAATAAATTCATGACACTTTTACTTTATTTATAAGTAAAAGTAGGTCAACTAAAATGATATATTTATTTTAAAATTTGAATTAAATACATTAAATTTTGTTGATATATTTTTGCTTATAAATAAAGCTAGAGGGAATAGTATAAAAGAAAAAATATCTTTCAATATTCATCTTATGGGGTTCAGCCCGTATCATTGACTAGAAGGAAAGTGACCTAATTAATTTGACAAATCTAAAGTGACTGATTTAGTATATATTAAATTGAGGTTAATATGTATAAGACAAAAATAAATTAAAGTTAATTTATTAATCTGAATCAAATGAATATTACTAAAAGACGTTAAATCAAAACAATGTTGCATCAAATAGAGGTTTAAAGGAAATAATATAGAGATTTAAATGGTGATTTTAAGTCAAAAATTGGCCTAAAGCCACACTCATCTTTACCATGTTTTCCCTATGCCAAATTACGTTTTTAAAGCATTTTTTATAGTTATAAATTGTAGATTTTATAAAATCATATTGGTTTATCGTAATAGTGACAAACTTATCCTAAGATAATGTTAAAAATTAAAGGATAATGTTAAAAATTAAAGAGTTAGAATGTCAACATTAAGAAACATAACTTACACACACACACATATATATATATATATATAATAAATTAAATTACAATCAAATAGTTACATTAGAATTTACATTTATTCAATAATATTGTGTCAGATAAATATTTTTCAAAATAAATTGTTGGATTAAAAGTTAATATCATATCTATAAATTTTAAAATTTGTTGATATTAATCTTAACGAAATTTGATGAGGTTGGAAACAATTATAGTTTAATATTAAAATTTATATATATGATATTAGCTTCTTATCTAATGATTGATTTTGAAAAATATTTATTCGACACAATGTTATTGAATAAATGTAATTTTGTAGGTGAAATATTTATTCGACACGATGTTATTTAACTTTTGAGTGAGATTCAGCTTATCAATGGATGGTTATCAAGCTTTTGTTTTTTTTTTTTTCCGTACGTAGAAGGGTAACAAATATCACTATAAACTTAGGTATACCATGATCAAACTTTTAAATTAATAGAAATTTTGGTCCAAAACTTCATGAAATTTCATTTTTTTTGCATTTATTTAAGTCACATCATGCCTCAAGATCTCATTTACAACAATTATACATGAAATATATGATCTTCAATGGTGTAATACGGCTTTAAAAAAATGAAATTTCATCACATTTTGTACCAAAATTATGTTTGGGGACCAAAACTGGGGAGAAATAAAATAGGGGGACTACTTTCGCGATTCAGCTAAAATAGGGTGACCAAAACTGCAATTAAACCAATATATTATAAGGAACAAAGCTTAGCATCATTACATGCTTTTTTTCGGAATGAATGCTGTATAAGCAAAAATGCACTAAATTATATATATTAAGAAATATTATTGATCACATTTAATATATATAATTCAATAAAAAAAACATGTTATTAATTGCTTAAATTATTTTTAATGATTAATAAATTTGGAAATTGAAAAAATAAAATTTATATAAAATAGGTGGTAGTTTAAAAATATTATTGTTAAATAGAAAAAGAAATTACTTTTATTTATATTCCATTTGAATAATATATGAGATTATTTTGTTATATTTAATTTTAGAGAGTATAACCTTTTGCAATACCACTAAATATATACATACAATATTTTTTTGAATGATTCATGCTTGTAATTAATAATTAATAATTTATTTTGAAGGGAATACTTAGTTTATAAGAGAAAAAAAATTAAACTAAAAGAAAAATTAGAGAAATGGAGTACTTGTGAAATTGTGACTGTGGAATGCAAGGTGTAGAGACAATTGTAGTACTGTGGTGAGAGTAGGACTGTAGTAGAACAGTGAGGTGGTGTTCTGTTGTGTTGGCTGTTAGTTTGTGGATTTGAAAAACGATTTTTTATTTTATTTTTTATTTTGGTACAATTCTCCTAATTAATTCCAAATTGAGTATTTTGTCTGGCAACAATTTCTTTTACATTTTTAAAATAATTTTTTATTTGTGTGCTACCTTTTTCTATTATGTGTAGAATTTGTGTATATAGATAGTATCTCTAGTATCTAGTATTTATTTATATATTTATTTATTAAGCAATGTAGGAGAATCTTTATATCCTAGCAAGCTATTGCAGTATTGCTCCAGTGTAAGAGTGTGCTCGTGTTTTCTCTGCATAGAAAAACAGAAAGTAGAAAACATGTGTTGTACCTTTTCTTGTCATGTCTCACTGAAAAATAAAATACACTACAGCTGTTCTTTTTTTTTTTTTTTTTTTTTTATAACAATGCAGCTGTTTGAATACCTTTAAAAATAACATTTCAAAAATAATACTTGATAGGTAAAAGTTAAAGATTATTCTGAAAATAGCAGTGAAGAATCATAAGTAATTTTTTTTTTTAGAGGAATTTTTTTTTTTTTTTATTCCCTATCTACCAAACAATATTCCTAAAATGCCCTACTTTTTCGTTCCTTCAGGAAGTCGTTCCCTGGGGAAGCGACCTCTTGAAGAGGAAATTTTGCAATGTTAACATTATTTTATTTTTTTTTGTTATATTTTATAGTTACTTTATTATTAAAATTATTAATTTAATTATTTAAAAAATAAAATACTAATATTAAATTACAATAAAGTATAGTAATAAATTATAAATAAAATTTATATTTTAATTATTATTATTATTATTATTATTATTATTATCATTATTATTATTATTATAATAAATAATTATTATAGGTATAATTAAAAATTATTATAATTAAAGTGATTAAATAAATAAATTAAATGATAATAAAAATTAAATAATGATAACAATTAAATGAAAAGAAATTTATATTGATAACATGAAAATAAAATGAAATACATTAAATTATTAATTTAATTATTTAAAAAATAAAAATACTAATAATTAATTAAAAATACGTTAATAATTAATTATTAATAAATGTTATATTTTAATTATTGTTATTATTATAATAAATAACTATTATACTTTTAATTAAAAATTATTATACTTAAAATGATATTAAAAATTAAATAATAATAACAACAATTAAATGAAAAGAAATTGATATTGATAACTTGAAAACGAAATGAAATACATTAAATTAATAATAAAAAAGTACATCAATCAAATTTGAAAAAACAAAATACATTAAATTTATATCAATGATGTCCACCTAAATGACCCCCAGTTCCACATGTACGATGTCGCCGAACTCGTCTAGCTCTCTGAACAAGTTGCGGTTCTTCCGGTTCATCGTCATTTTGATCATTTTCTTCAATGTAAGCTGTAGATGGATTAGAACCACTGCCACCTGGTTCCATTACATTTTGGGATTGTTGATTATACATTGAATCAAATACAGCATATGCCGACTCAGGAGTTGTGCACTGAGTTCCAAACAAATTATAGAGAAGCCCATCTTCTGTCGGATAACCGGGTGTTGGTATTTCTGGCACCGACGGAACGTAATACTGAGATGGTGGTGGATCATAAAATGGAACTTCAGTAGCGACGTGTAT